>NC_056746.1:504063242-504223242 GCF_019279795.1 Protopterus annectens | reverse complement strand
TAGGTGTTCATAAACATGTTCACGTAATCTACGGTTGGTTTTCCCGATGTAGAACTCAGGACACTGTTGGCACTGAGCTATATAAACTACCATTTTTGATTGGCAGTTAAGTCTTTGCCTAGTTGCATATTCTTTATCTCTTATCTTAAATTACCAACTGACCTCCATGTACCTACAGTAATTGCACATAATACATTTGTACACCCCATGTCTACTTATTGGTACTATTTTGTTTCTTTCTACAAGTTTTTTCAAATTTAAACCTCTTTTAAAAATCATCTTGGGAGCTTGATCTAGTCTCTTCCTGACTGTAGTGTCCATGTTAAGTAACTCCCAGTTCTTTCTTATTATATTACAAAGTTCTTCCTCATCTAAGTTGAAGGTAGTAATAAAACTGTATAAAAAGTATGCACTATCTTCCTTTTCATTACTTGTAGGAATTACAGACGTGTTATTTCCTAACCCCTGACATAAAATAGGCCTGTACGTCCCATTGTTTCCTTTGAATGTAACTGCCAATATAAGCTTCCTGACTAATGAGTCAGGATAGCCTCTTCTCAAAAACATACACCTTAAGTTGTCACATTCTATCTGGAAGTCATCATCCTTAGTCACCATTCTAGCTGTCCTTACCAATTGCCCTTTTACTACCGATCTTTTTTGGTAGAAGGGGTGGCAGCCAGAAAAATGAAGGAAAGCATTAGAATAGGTCTCCTTCCTATAGATTTTTGCAGTATAACATCTGTTCGCCCTGTGTTTTGTTAGATCAATATCTAAGCAAGCTATTCTATCTGAGTTATACTGGAATGTAAATTCCAAGAAGTCTGTTGTTCCGTTAAAATAACTCACTAGTTCTCCTGCAATCTTTTCTCCTCCTTTAATAATTATAAATATGTCGTCCAGGAACCTTGTATAGTAATAAACCCTGTTATTCTTCCAGATGTTGTTCAAAATAAATTCCTCATCCCATTACTCCATAACTAAGTTGGCGAAGCTGGCTCCACATGGGGAGCCCATAGAGATGCCTATTTTCTGGAGGAAGAATTGTCCATCGAAGGTAATATAATTGTTGGTCAAAATTATGTCTAAAAGTTCTTCACTTAGACTAGTTTCTACATTTGATGCCCCTTTTGATCTCAAAATATGACTTACCCACTCAATTCCTTCAGTGTGTGGAATTGAGGAGTATAAGTCTTTGACATCCACTGTAAGGAAATCAGACTCACTTTTAAATTCAATGTTGTTAATATTAAGTAAAAATTACCATGAGTCTTTTGCATATTTGTCTTTCATGTTTGATATAGTTCTTTAATATACTGTCCACCACTTTAGCACAAGAGTATGTGATGCTATTCCTTGCATCCACTAAAGGCCTCATAGGGGAAATCGTTTATACTTTTGTGGACCTTAGGTATTCCAAACATGCTAGGGATTTTAGGAGCTGGCATAGAAAGTTTACACTTTTTGGTGTGTTTTGTCTTTATCATTAGCATGAACACCAAGCTCACATTCCCTGGTTCTCTGTCCGCTGTTATTGTGAAAGTCCCTACTTGCTTAGGGGCAGTTTGTCTGACTGGAACCCAACCCCACCCCCACGTATGGGTGAGTTGGTGTGAGCTGCTCAGTCTTACCTTCCCTGACTCTTTCAGCAACCAAAACACAAGTTAAACCTGGATTATCTGAGCTGTACACAGGACTTCATCCCTCTGTGCCACAGAGTCAGAATTACAAGGGCAAGTTTTGAAAGCTAAGACATACTTTTTTCTGGTATATATCTTGCTAATTTTGTGATTCCACGAAATAGTTTTTTATTAAATGTACCTGAATGTTTACATTTCATCAATATGAATGCAGGAATGCAGAGGTGAGTACCACAGAATTTATTGGTAGCACTAACAGTGGCAAAATGTTAGAACATACATACGGCTTATGTACAAAGCTAAACAAACGAGTGATTGATCCTGAGTAGATTTTTTTTTTTTTTTTTGGATGGGGAGCCCCTGTGGGAAGTTTTTCAGTCGTTTTCATAAAAAATATAATTTAAATAATCATAGTTTCCTTTGGTAATGTTTAGTAAGGATGGTTTATTTTTAACTTAGTTTGACTGTACTCTTAGGCTGAAGGAGATGGTGTCCTGATCTGTGCTAATTACAGAGATCATTACCATGGATGGGGAACAAAGATCCTAGGTTTGCCAGCAAGATATATAATACATTTTCACCTCTTGCTATATTTTATATTATTTGTTCCAAATTATTTTCATTATTGTGGTTAACTAATATCTAGGTACTTTTATTTGCTTTTAAGTGTCTGGGTAGATATGATGCAACAAAATAATTATATTTTCATTGATTTTTTACATCTGGACCTTAGTCAAGAAATCATCATGTCCTTTACAGGACATGGTCAGTATATATTATAGGTTTCTGTAATACTTTTGTGAGCAGTTTCTCGCCCTGTGTTGCTTTCTTCCCTTTTGCTCTAAGGTCACCTGTCAAGCTTGTGACATCCTTATTTACCCGCACCGTACAACAATCTACCTTTATTCAGTTATTCATGTACAAAAATTGACATTAATTAATGAACACAAATCAACATTTATTCATGTACAATAATCAACATTTATTCATGTACCCAAATTGACATTTATTTTGCACTTTTCTATTACTGGAGAACAGTTCTAATAACAGGTTTACAGTTGTGTGTGAATTCTACATAAACAGTGCAACAAATATTTCAAGTCCAGAATATCTGCACCTTGGCTTTCACAGTTATTCAAATAGAGTCATGTCATCTTCTTCTGGGACATTGTCATAAGTGTCCAACCCCCGAATTGTGACCTGAATTTCTTGCGACTCCATTTCTTGCAGCACCATTTGTCCCAGTTTGTCATGCCTAGCAATTGAGCTCTCCTTAAATGAGCACTGCTTGTTCAAGTAGCCTGCTCATAGTGCATTGGCAACACAGCTGTCAGTGATTTTATCCCATGAATTTTTCACCCAAGTCATGACCTCTTGCAGGCTAGGCTTCACAAAGTTTCCATGCTGATTTCTTCCCATTCTATTTTCAATGTAGTCATTGAGTTCCATGCGCAAATGGTCCTTGAATGGCTTGTTTATTGCAATATCAAGAGTATGGAGATAGGCAGTCATTCCTGCGGGAATCATTATTTGATCTATTCTCCGCCGTGCTAGGAATTTCTTTGTTTCTTTAGTGTGGTGAGTGCTGGCTGAATCCCAGACTAGCAGACCTCTTTCACCACCTCGCAAAACAAGTGGCAGCATTACATCGACCCACTTCCTTACAACTGCTTGTGTGCACCAGGCTTTTTCGGTTTCAAGAATGTAAATACCTGAAACACGTTCAATCTTATCTTTCTTGCCCTTACTAATGATTAGACATGGGGTTTTCTTTCCATCTAGATGAATTTCCAAATTACAGGTAACACGTACACTCTCGTAATCAGTGGAGAGAATGTAGATTGACAAGGCACCCCTCTGATCAATTGTTGTTTGAGATCCTTGGCCCATAAACACTGCAGTTTCATCCATAGCAATCAAGTTTGAGAGTTGGTATTTAGAAAAGTCAATGCCATCAACAAAGGACTTGAACACAAGTGCACGTTTAATAACTTCAATATCTTCCAGCTTGAACAGTGTTGTTGATCTTCTTAGAGACAGTTCATATCACTGAAGGAAGCCATCCAGCCAATGTTGTGATTCTTTGAATTCTTCTGTGGATATTTCTAACTGTGCTGCTATTGCAAGGGCAAATGCTTGAATATCAGCTCTGCGCACAACCAAAGCCTTTGCTCTCTTGTTAGCAATCCACTCACAGATGATGTCTTCAAGCTCAGAAAATAATGTTTGCCGACCTGATCCACACTTATACTTCTTAGCGTTTCCCTCATCGGCCTGTTGACTGAGGTTAACGTACACTGCTCGCCATTTTTGGACCATTTGGAGATCTAACTTCTTCTCTTTATAGAAAGCTGTCAGGTTCTTTCCACGGGAGTCCTCCACAATTCCTTTCTTGTACTCAATGGAATAGTTCTTTCTTTTTGCACTCATCTTGTCGGGGGGGGGTTAATTGAAGACATACGCGACTGGGGTGGCAACACAAAATGGCGCCGGTTATGAAGAGAAGACACTACCACAACTGCTCGTTACCATGAGCACTGCGTGGGTTTATGGGCCAAGGATCTCAACCATCAAGTGTGAGTGATTAGGTTACAGTAAGAATCAGAACTGGGGCTTATTTTTGGTGTAGGACTTATATCGTGGAACACCCTGGAAAAACTATGCTAGGCCTTACTCTCTGGTTAGGTCTTATTTAGAAAGAAATACGGTATATATATATATATATATATATATATATATATATATATATATATATATATATATATATATATATACATACACACACACACACACACACACACACACACACACACACACACACATATATATATATATGGGTCTGCTTTTAAATTTCAAAGTCCCAAAACCTCAAACCTCTAAATCCCGACATTCAGAAGTTTGAAGTTCTGGAATTTTGAAATTAAAAATAAAAAACAACTAAAAGTGGAAAACCTTAGAAATTATGTTTTTGCAGGGGGGGTAAGCCCCCCCCCCCTGCACTGCCCATGTGGGGTGGGCTATGCCCCCCACACCCCCGCTACTTAAATATACTAACTCCGAGATCACACTATAGCGAAGAGAATGGTAAAGTTCCCATGTTGGTAATAGCAGTGTAAGTGAATGTTTCTGTTAGATTCAGTTTGCAAAGATGTAGGTGTTCTGTGTGAGACTGCACACAATGGATAATGGGTCTTTTCCTTTTTCTTCACTATTGTGCAGTCTTGGAGGTGATATACTAAAGTAGCAGGGGTATGTGGAGTGTAGGTCTCTAGCAATACCCCCTGGAAAAAACATTGTTTTATGTGTTTGTGTGTGTGTGTGTGTGTGTGTGTGTGTGTGTGTGTGTGTGTGTGTGTGTGTGTGTGTGTGTGTGTCTGTGTGTTTCATTTTTTGTTATGGTTTTATGTGGTGTGAGATGTATTGAAAATAAGATGAAGTAGTGAAATCTGACTTTTCATTACATTTTTTATGTATATATATCTATATATATATAGATATATATACATGGCTTACAATCACTTTGTTGATTGCACTTCGTGCGATTGACATTTGTGCAAAATTGCCTTTTTTGAGAACTGAAATTACAAATGCCACAATATCGAACATTACAATAGTGAGCATTCACTGTTGTAAGGTACGACGTTGTGGTGCAGATCGTACTATAGTGGGGATCAGGAAATGTACCCTTTCCCTCACTGTAGTGCGATCTCGGAGTTTGTATATATAAGAAGGGGGGTGTGGGGGGTGCAGCCCCCCACATAAGGGGTGCAGGGGGGCTTTCCCCCCTGCAAAAGTGTTTGTTAATGTTGAGCGGAAGTGCAGCATTTCAGTAAAGTTGATATTTTCAAAATTTCAACTTTACTAAAATGCTACCTTTGATATTTTTTTGTCTTTGGTGTTGAGATTTCTGAACATGTGATTCGGACATCTTAACACTCAGAGTAGATTCGAGTATGTGATAGTAAACCTTTATACACACACACACACATATATATATATATATATATATATATATATATATATATATATATATATAAATAGATATAGATACACACATAGGTATATATCATGATTACTTTTGAAGGACCAACTTTTGGATAGTAAGTACATACTTATTCCTTAATCTTAGAGGGCAGTGTGCAATGTATCTGTCATATTTTTTCTATTATTTACCTTTGCATTAAATATTAGGGTCCCCAAATCTAGTGTTAGCTTCAAAGTGCATTCCAGAGACAGACTTTGAAACAGAGCCACAGACATTGCCTTATAGAGCAGGCAGAGATGACATCTATGTAATCTAAAGAAAGAAAACAGAGTGGTAGTTCCTCAAGCCTTTGTGAATAGTTCAAGTTTTTCTGCACTTGGATTTTTCTAGTTAAGAATCATTGTACACTTTCAAGTCCCTTTAGGCAGCTTCTTCAAAGGCTATGAAAAGCATTACTGCTTTCAGTAAGCAGTCAGATTATTGAGGTGCAAAGAGGTACAGTGATTTCTCTGGACACCTGAAGTGATAAGATATACCTTTAGAAATCAATGAGCTATACAATCTGCTTCCTTAACTCTGATTTTCTTTGGAATAAGGCGAAATTTAAACTGCTGTTTACTGTTTTCATTAGATTTTAATGATGGGGTTGTTTTTATGGGTTTGTTTACCGTTTTCATTGGATGTTTAACGGTGGTGTTTCTATGGGTTTGTTTACTGTTTTCATTGGATGTTTAATGGATTTGTTTACTGTTTTCATTAGCTGTTTAATGATGGTGTTGTTTTTATGGGTTTGTTTACTGTTTTCATTAGCTGTTTAATGTTGGTGTTGTTTTTATGGGTCTGTTTACTGTTTTCATTGGATGTTTAACGTAATGATGGTGTTGTTTTTATGGGTCTGGCCAGATGTTTAATGATGGTGTTGTTTTTATGGGGTTTGTTTGCTGTTTTCATTGAATGTTTAATGATGGTGTTGTTTTTATGGGTTTGACCATTTATTTTGTAATCATAATTTATGCATTTTTGAAAGCCTCATATTCATTGATATTAAAAGTCAGGTCATTCCTACTGCCACAGGTGTGTATTCTTTGTAGATTATTTTGGAAAACTTCAGGGTGTTTTACTGAGGTGCTTCTGTTAGCTAGTTTGCAATGATTAGCACTTTTTTGTAATCCATAGCCCATTTCCGAAATTATTTGTGAGAAAACTAGTTCAAAAGGATGTTCTCCCAGTACACATCCCTGTAGGATACCTCTGGCAATCCCCTGATGGGATAGAGGTACCACCCACCTTCAGTTGTTGTTTCACCCATTGAATTATGTATAAATTGGTAATTAATGTTATTAATTTGATAATTATTCTGTTGAGTGAAATATTGTTGAATGCCTTAGTAAGTACTATGCAAGTAGAACGGCACTGTGAGCCCTTCATCATGTGTTGCTGGTACCTCTTCAAAGGACACCACAAGCTTCAAAAGGCAAGATCTCTTCTTAACTAAACTTTATTGTTCTTTACATAACAGAACTAGGTCCCCCCATATCATTTTAAATAAGCTCTTTGATTTTACAAAGACTACCAGCCAGGTGGATGGGTCAAAAATTGTTTGAATCCTACCCCCCTTTGTGAACTGGTACCAGTATAGCCTGTTACCATAGTTCAGGGACATGTCCACATACCAACACAATTGATTGTGGTTTAATCAGGTTTTCCTTCATTCTGCAGTGGAAACCATTGGGTATGTTATCTAGTTCCCGGTAATTTGAGTTCTTAATTTTACTTGTAGCCATGGTTAATCATGTCTGTAGTAATATAAGGAATGCCCCCATCTCTATAATGCTCTGACATATTTATTTGCTTATTGTGAAGTCAGTACAGAATTTCTCTGCAAGCACTTTCACTGTGTCCTTTGGCTAGGTGGTCACTTGATTGTTTGTAAAGTTATATTCACAAATTTTTGTTTTAGACCTTCGATGTAAAGAATGCCTAAATACAAATTTTGAGACACTAATGCATACACCATCAGAGAGAAAGCAAGGAAAGGAGCTATACCTTGTGATTTGGAATTTGCGGTACATACTTTCAATCTTCAGACCATATCTTTATAGTAGTGCAGATGCCAACATTTTCAAAGAAGTGAAGAGCTTGAAAATCTTCCATGTTATTACTGAGGCATAATACATTTGACAAGGACATCTTCATCTCTGATTTTTTTATTTTGTGTTTTGTTCAAGTATTTTTATTTTTATTTATTTTTGGGGGGATATTTAAATAGGTTCAAAAAGACACTATGGGGTCAGAAAACTTCTTATTCAGTACCTGTACTCTCTGGGAAGATGGGTGAAGTCTACTGGGTGCAAAGCATTCCATTTGGTTGTACATCTCACTGCAGGCCTGCAAACATTGAATTCCCTGTTAGTGATACAATGTCCTTAATCACTCTCTAAAATATCAAAACTGTAAGCAAGTGTCATAAAAGAGATGAGAAGATTTTACTAAGCAGATGTGTTTTTGCTATGCTTGTTACTAGCATGTTCAATAATTCCACCATATTCTGTTGCATTCCAACATGAACAGTGACCACCACACTGTATTTAAATTTTATTTTTGTAACCTATCTGAGATGCACCTAACTCTTTCTCCAAGTAGACATAATACTATCAAAACTTCTTGCAAAGTCCAGTGAGATATGTGTTTGTAAAGAGTCAGAAGTGAGTAGGATGTTTGGGTCAACAAAGTAATACAAAATTTGCAAGGTATGTACACTATTATCAGCTTAATCTCAGTAGTATTATATTCGGTTTGAAGCATTTGAATGATTCTTTCTCTTTAGAAGAGGAAGTAATATGCTACTCATAGGAGGCAGTTTGGTGGGAGGGGCAGGTACTGGAGGGGGAAGTTTACTGATTGACTGTCAACTGATTAAAACCGTGACATCTGAGGCAGGGCTAACCAACTGACAGTGTAAACATTGGCTCTAGGTGATGGCCACTGCTGATGTGTTACCCTGATTCCTGTATAAAATGTTGGAAAGGGGGTTAATGCCAATGCATTAGTGGACTTATAAGCTGTCAACCATCTCAGATTTTGCAAAACATCTCTAATTTATTGGGGAACTACTGTTTTGTTAGCTTTGAACATTAAGCTTTATACCCAATTCTTTTTCCTTGAAAGAAAAAAATAAATAAAACTGATCTTTTTTCTTTATTCACATTTTTTTTTTTTGCTTAGACCATCATTAAATCCAAAAGGCTAAAAAAATCTAAGAAGTACTTCAAAGCACCTGGAACCCTATGACTTATGAATAACTTGCAGCACCCAGGTCCCCATCTTAACTCAGTTTATTCCTTCAGACTTATTGCAGTCAAATCTTGGGGTGTGCAAAAAGCATGGAGGGGAGCTAAAAACTAAGATAACGTATAAAAATCAAGTAATCTATCTAAATAGTTGGGGGCTAGACTGTGAGAAAACAAGGGAGAGGAACAGAGGCAATGCAGAGAGGACTAGTGTGCAACAGGGGCCCATGGGGTCCTCTGTCTGAGGCTTCATTTCACCTAAGTCTGATATATAGTCAGTAAATTGACTGTAATGAGTAGGTACATATTCAGAATGTCTGTGGATGAAAATGAATAACTGCATCTGTTGTTTGAATACAGATAATAGCCATTGACGTGCTGTAATAGATTTCTACCCCATTCCACTTAGCTCCACCCATTCAGCTGCTTCCTGTGAGGACATATGACATTGCTAAGCAAAAAGGAATCCATTATGTCCAGTGACACCATCCAGGTTCCTTGCAGAAGTACAGGCATAATGCCATGAAGAATCACCATTTAGAATTTGGCAAACTAAATTTGCCTATTGAAATCACTAAGATGAAATGAAATCCTGCCAGTCCCTTCCTAATAAGGAAGAGGCATAAGACTGCAACATTTTCCAACTCTCTGCAGGATAAACAGTTTCTCTGGCTCATTTAAGATCTGTTTGGATGCTGCTTGGTATTTTAAAGCAGATTTTTCTGAAGGAGGATCTAACAATATCAAAATGTGGCCTGCTGAAGCCATATCAAGGATCCATTGGTACTAAATTGTGGTTCTCCAAAGTGCAGTAAACTCAAAGAACTAATCTTCCTCATGTAGTCTTGAGGTGTAGTTAGTTCTGTTGCAGCAGCATCTGTGGAGCCTTTGAGATGTTTTCTAGGTGCTTTTTCCTGGTGCACCTGCCAACCATCAAGCCATCCCCATATCAGACATGCCATTCCTTCTCTCATCCTGGATGTTCCACAGTAATGGTGAGAGCTGGCCATGAAGGGCATCATACAGGCTACCTCAGTGATTGTTTGTGTCCTCACTAGTATCTTTCTTGGAGGGTGAGTGAAAGTGAGTGGGACATTCCCCTGCCCCATCTCCAGAAGGGGTAGCATGCACTATGAAAAGTGATAAGCAAAAGATAGGTAGGTGTGGTGTATCAGGTGAAGAAAGGTACACAATGAAGATGGTCCTAGGGTATTAGAGAGCTGCACATGGATTTTTGCTGGTATCAAACTGTGGACTATAAGGGCGCATCACCACATCCATTGAAACCAATTCCCACCTGAAGTGGCACAATGAATGCACATCTGGCACCAAAGGCAAATGTGCCATCCCACCTGGCATGTAAAGCACCATAGGTATCTCCTAGACCTGAACAGTGAGCCATCTGCAACTTGGAGGTAGGCTGACCCTAAGCCTTTGTTGGAGGACTCATTGGACCACTCCTCACCAGAAATCTGATTGAACAATTCCTTTGGATAATCAAGCACAGTTGGTATGAGACTAGAACATTGGGGCTCATCCCCAGTGGTGGTTACCCAGAGTAATATGCCTCCTGCTACTCTCAGCTTTATCCACAAGCATGACAACCATGAGTTTAATTGATCACCAGCTAATGGAGACTGTACAGGCCAAAGGGGCCATAATCTGCCTCATGGATTTACTTAGAAAGACCTAGCTTTGGCTGATGTCTGGCCTCTAAATCCTTCCAATACATCCATCTTGTGTACTATGATGTAGGCCTTGATCTTCTCATGACCTCTTAGTGGGACAGGTTAGTGAGACAATGGCAGTTGAGACTCTCCATATTATGTGTTATTCTCAGCTAACATAAGCAGTCTGGCGCTTGGAGAGTATTGTTTAAATGTGAGAACTTTTCAGTGCTGTGAATTAGGGCTGATATCCAAACTATTTGAGTGTTTTATCTACTACAGAGGGTCTTTGAAGTCAGACTAGATAAGTATGAAGCCTTCATACATGCACAGTTAATACATAACACAGATGGGGAGACACATTTAAATGCATCTGTGGT
Organism: Protopterus annectens; assembly: GCF_019279795.1. NCBI lineage: Eukaryota > Metazoa > Chordata > Ceratodontiformes > Protopteridae > Protopterus > Protopterus annectens. The sequence continues at coordinate 504,212,280 of NC_056746.1, read as the reverse complement.
ACTGTCTGCACACCTTACAAGGGCATTATGTTTTTAGAAATTACATACTCAAAACTTTAAATCGGACAATATATACAGCTAGCATCATACTGTATTCATCCCCAGCAATGACACCTACATTGCAGTATTTCTTTATCAACTGCAGGGGGTGGTATATAATGTTTTAGAAATTAACATAGTGTATGTATTACTTTATAATGTTCTATGAAGTGACACATACACAGTGTGTATATGTATGTATGTGTCACCATATAATTGCATTACATTGTATTCATCTGCCCAGTATATGATTCTCTGTACTACAATACCTTACCACATGCTATACAAAGTATTACATATTACAGCAAAGTTTATTTAGTCCAAATAAAACGAGCAAAGTAGGGGTAAATGCTATGATAACTATACCAATAAAGTGTAAAACAAAGAAACAGCACCAGAGCACTCCACGGCGATCGGACCATACAACTAAAGTTAAATATACATATATTAATATATATATATATATATATATATATATATATATATATATACACTATGTTTATAAAAGTATATATAAAGAATATATAAAAAATACTTAAACATAACAGCATATATAAATATGAAAAATATAAAAAACAAATATATCTAAAAATGTTTAAAATTTTTTTTTAAATGTTATGTATATCAAAACATATATATGTGTGTATATGCCATGCATCAATAACATGTTATACAACAAATTATGCCAGTTCATATAAGAACTGTATATAAAGTACATTTCATAATGAATTCATGCAAGAGCTGTATGAGGACTACATTATATGATATATACAATGATGTATACAAATATAATATCCCATCTGACCTGCAGGTCTTTATCTAACAACTTTCTATTTTTTGGGATCGGTTTAATAGGGAATGACAGAGTCCCTATTAAATCGACCCTAATAAATAAAAAAATAGAAAGTTAGCAGTTTTTTAAAAAAAAAAAATGTTTAAACATTTTTAAATATATTTGTTTTTTATATTTTTTATATTTATATATGCTGTTATGTTTAAGTATTTTTTATATATTCTTTATATATATTTTTATAAACATAGTATATATATTAATATATGTATACTTTAACTTTAGAAGTTGCTTTGTGGTTGAGTATTTATAAACTATTCTTGAATGAAGCCTTACAGGTGAACACTATTTTACTTAATTAAAGAATGATGTCATAGAGGCTTTAGTATAAATGTTAGCATTACTTTTATGAGATGTAAAAGGTCTGAAAAAGCCCATGAGGGTGAAAGTGCTAACCTGGAATTCAAATAAACCTTGGATTTTATACTACTTGCTTGAAGTATTACTTATAGTGCTACTAGTTTTCTCTGTGTATGGTCCAATCGCCGTGGAGTGCTCTGGTGCTGTTTCTTTGTTTTAAAGTTTATTTAGTGCCACAGCTGTAATGCATGACAAAGAACAGTTTTCATTTGTATAAATAATGTAAATTTAATGGCTTGGTTTATTGAAATATTGCCAATATGGCAGAAGCACACAATTATTCTTAAAGTATTTCGCAGAATTTAAGGAAAGTAGTTGCAAAGATATTCAAAGGAAGTCGCAGTTTTACTAACATTTACATGATGCACACATTGCCTCAATTTCTTGTTTATTAACAAACATTTTCCCATCAGTGCAGATTGTTTACTCTCAAAAGCAACATATACAATAATCTAGGTAAATCAAACTGTTAATGTCATGATTCCCCACCAACAAATCAGATCCTGTAAGACATCAAAATGTAATGCTATGATCATATTTTCAAAAAAGATATCCTTGTCACTTGTGCTATTTTTGCAAAACATATGTAATTGGTTGTCTTTTGATAGACACTATGCTGCTATTGTTTAATACTGTAATTGAATACAACAAAAGAAACAAAAAAAATCAAGTATTATAGGAAGATGCCTCCCCTGCTGGTAATTTATATTTTTCTTTTATTGACTGAGTTAGTCCCACTAAGCTAGCAGCCTTTTTCCGGGGAGACCTGAGGTGGTATTGATCCTACCAAGGGAGATTGAGGCAGAACATCTGTGAACTTACCTAGTCTTGGATAGGTGCTTTGAGATCCTTTATATTTACCTGAGCTACCAGCTACTCAAGTAAATGGGACTTCAGTTTATCATTTTAGCCAAACTAGAACACATTCAGGAGTGCAGCACCCTCCTTATGCTGCACTAGAGTATCAGCAACTGATCTACTGGGTATGGGAGTAGAACCCACAGCCTTTTTTTACCAAAGGCTGCTGCTACCTGATACACCACTGACACTGCTGATAATATAATTAACTGTGGGGTAACTGCACAATGTGGAGTAGGAGAAATTGACCCTTGTAGTGATCCTCTGATTATATGGGTTTTCATCAAAATGTTGAAAAACTGCTTTCCTATAAACCATTACTTGTCTGTCCTCTTCCCTATGTAGAGATATATAATTCCATCATCGTATTTATTCACTCCTTCATTCATGTTTGTGTATATTTATCCATCATCTTATTTGATTATCTATGTCTGTCTGTCTATCTATCTGCCTTAGGGTGGGTTATTCCTTGCATTTATATTTGAAGGGTCAGTGCTTTATAAAGTGAGTTTTTGAGGAAACTTTAACTTCCCTGATGTGCTGGCTTATGATGATGATGATGATGCATGTGGCAGTACCATGAGGTCTTGTTAAGGGGCACTGCACCTTCATGGTGACATACTATAACAATACTTCCATATGTCTAGCCCAGCCATGCTCTTCTTCTACCTTCCAGTCTCCACTGGGAGCAGGCAATCACCTCCACAGTGCTTCTCCCCACTACGATTCCCTAAGACAGGTGAGCTGGCATTGCCTAATTGTTTCTATCCCCTGCATACAGGCTCCTACACAGCACAGATCACTAGTCAAACCTGTGCCATCTGGGCCATAGTCAAAGCTTCATCCCTCTGTGTTATGGAACTGATATGTCAGACGACAAGAAATCTGCCACCACAATATTACTAGAATATCCACTGTGTAATAACACATTCATTCTAAATACTACATAAATATACAAGAGTCACACTGGGATTTATAAATGTTTATACACAGTACAAGAGGCAGTACCATATGCAAGGGATTATGGTGTGCAAACTCAGTTCACAAATGTCCTCAATATGGACTTCTCAGACCACCACCCCAGCTGCAATGCAGGTTTGCAAAATACTCTTACTGACATGGAGGTATGCAGTTCACAAAAAAACACTGTTTTGTGCAAAGTATCCATCCAGCTGGCATAGCAGCATGTTAAAACTACCTACAGACCAGCAGTGATCCACAGAACTAGAAAATCAGAGTGATAAACTTTCCATTCAATTACACTTCAAAAAACATTTCAAAGAAGAAGATGAAAATTCTTTTTGGGGTGACATATTCTGCAAAGAAGGGGTGGTACCATCTAAACCCTATTACTTATTTAATGAACTCATTCACTGTGTGTTTGTAGGACAGAGATTCCTGTAGTAACATGCCTTAATCAAAGTGCATTTTTTGTACTATAACATTCAATCACAAGACCTACTATTGTATTGCACAAACTGCTGTCTGGCATGACATTATTTGAACCTCTACCATCCCCCATCCAGTGTGGTTGTAATTGGTGATTCCACATTGCCTACAGTCTCATACTCCCTGTTTGGCAACAGTTAAAACCTTGCAGCCCAAAAAAGCAGGAACTATGCTCAGAGTCCCCCCCCCCCCCCAGCATACCCAGCCTGCCAACACTCTGTGTGTGCATTTCCCTCAGCTAACAAGGCATTCATCACTGCTGCCACCTCCCCCACAACCTAGCCAGCATGTCTGCTTATGGTATCTGCTCTACCTTTACTCTCACAGGCTCTGTAGTGTATCTGCATTCCTCCTCACACAGCGTAGCCCTGTACCACCAACTGTACAATGTTCTTACTTGCCCTGAGTTCATGTTATTAGAGTCTGTCCCTGAATAATTTCATTTGTGGTCAACATATTGTGTGTGTGCAGGACTGGCCACCCCACACCATATACTACTGCCTGTTCTCTGTAGTAACTCCCCTGTTGTTACCACCCTTTAGCAGTTACCCAGCCCATTCACAGCCAGTCACATTTAAGTGTTAATTCAACTGAGGAGTAAGCACCTACTATGAGGGAGCCATGAATTTGCTTCTGCACTGGGATGCCTGAGTGTCCTGTCAGGCAATGGCAGGGTTTTACACTAGGTTCAGGAAGGTCAGGATTAACTCCCGCCATCTGAGATGAAGTAGGGACACCAGTGGCAGCCAATGTTCTACTCCATAGGGGCCAAATAAATAAAAAAAAATGCTACTGTTATTTTTTAGAGCCATTTATGAATCAGCCATCATTCTCTAATGGCAATTTATCACTAGGCAGTACCAGTGTATTACCTGTCAACAGCAGAAAAAGACAACTTTTGTCATGCAATGATGGTGTATTGTTATCAGTTTTAGTATTTAACTTACATGCATCCTTCTGCATAGTAACATGCAGCAAGTAAGACGTTAATGGTGTTTGTATACCTGCTAATGTTACTTAGCATGTTTACATAGCCATATTGAATTAAATATCTGCATAACAGACAGAGAGATAGACAGACAGACATCACTGATGAATGTTAGCACAAATGTGCGGAAACTGAGCTCCCGTTACATCCTTTTACATCAGGATCTAAGTTCCTATATTTCCATCAACTGGTATTTGAACTGAATTTTTTAATCAGCAAATTATGGAAATATTAAATCAGATGCTTCCATCACAAAATGTGTTGTACATTTATTCTGTTATAAATACTTCAATATCACAGAGAAATGCACAGGAACTGATATAGCCGTTCTTTAAAGTGTGGCCTTTCATTAGATGCATTTCATACTGTTCCACACAAAAGTTCATGAAAGGATGCCACTTACAAAAGTCGCTAGCATATGTGAACAGCATATTTCAGAGTTGTTGTGAGATTTCCAAATTACAGAAATGCACTCAGTTTGTACACTGTTTGATAAATGTCATAATTAATAAAGGGGTGCTTAAAGGGCAAAGTTTCTGCGTGGGAGGGGTTTGGGGGCCCTACACAAACAAAAATCAATTATCAGATTCCACTGAGAATTTTCAGTATTTTCTGACATGCAGATTTTGAAAATGTTATCTTCATTTCCATGATATGGCACCACTGAGTAAATCAGGGCATTTCTGATACAGACTTGACCACATGGTCATATGGGACTTTAATTTTCAACTTTTAAGAAAATGAAATTCTGATTCCATAAGATGAAATCTGGCAATTATACCTGCAATTTTTTAATGTCATTTTTGGTCATTACAGTGATTTCATTATACTTTTCTTCTACATCTAAATATTGAAAATCAAAACTGATTTTAGGCACAGAACACCAAATAACGCAAGCAATAATAAATATGAGCAAAAATGCATCTTGTGGTGAATTAGTTCTAGGGCCTAAAATGCCAAATTCCAGGAAAATCCCATGGTTTCAGTTGTGAGTTTCTGCTATTTTTGCCCAGAAACAAATGAAAATCTGTATCCCTCATATTGTCATTCATAATAGTACTTGATGGTTTGGAGAATCAGGACAATAAAATTGTACTATCCAACTTTATGCCATTTGCCATTTTGAGAATCAGTGTGAATTAATGGAAGACACTGAGCACAGATGGAAATAAAAAAGTGTGAGTATCCTGCTATGTAGTAGAGAAGAAGGGAACCCTGATTATGACCCAGGTGACTGGTATTTGACTAGTGAGCCTGGCACCTGAGAAGCTAACAGGGTGGGGGGGTGAAAGGAGTGGTATTTCCCACCTTTCCTATATGGGGGTGGGAGGGGTCATAAGCAAGGATAGCAGCACTGGTGGTTATATTTAATACATCCCATACTTACAAATCCTGGATGTATTCACTGACAGATGTTCTTACCCATAACAGCCACACATCATTGCACATCAGGTGTCGTGGCAGGGAAATAGGAAGGGTATATAAATAAAAAATCTGTATGGCCTCAGGCATGATGATGCAATGATATGTCTCAGTCTTCTGTCAGACAAAAGGATAGTTTCATATTAGGTCCAGTATAAGTCAGGAGTGACTCCCAGCACCCAAAAAGGAGGAGAGACACCAGGGGTAGCTGACTGTCTGCTCCACAGGGGCTAAAATATATATTTTTAAAAAGGAGCCAAACTACCTGCTTTTAAAGAATTTGACAGTTAAGGCATCATTTGTTAAACATTGATATCAAGAGTTAGGTTATATTTTTTTTAAGTGAGTGTAAATATTTTACTACAAAATTATCCCTTGTAGCTTAATACTACTCTCTAAATGTACTACCTACTTTATGGAATCACTATGTCTGTTTACTATTACTTAAAATGCAGCAAGCTTTATATTACTTTACCAGAGTTATACCTTGTACTTTATTCTTACATATCTTACTGTATCACTTTCATGTGACTGTATTTTTAATGTATTACCTATCTCTAGCCTAGGTCATGTCTGAAAAGAGTCTCTCTGATCCAGCCTTCCTCCCAGGAAACAAATTAAATAAATAGGTACTTCTTGTATCAGTAAATTTTGTTGATGTTATCAGAGGCAGAAGTAAATGTGCTACTCGCCTTTATTACTGTTTTTATAACCTTAAGTCTTATCATGGGACACTTGATAGTTTTGACTAGAATACTTGATTGCTGCATCGTGGCGATTTCCACCGAGGTGTCATTAAATCTCCTGAACATGTAATCTAACCAGTGTACTACTAAAGTTTTCACTGCTAGTGCAGTACAGAAACCTGATGCTGTGTCCCAAGAACAGAGCTAAATTTAGTTCAAGATCATTTAATGAATAGATTTTATTTATCCGATACTGATATCGGATCTATAACTAGTGGGGTATAGCACTGTGACTATTTTTGTGAATGTTGTGGAGAAATAATGGTGGACAGTTTCGCTAATAAATGTTCTTTCCAATTTTCTTTAGGTAATTGTAAAACAGCAGCTTTCAGTTTTTTTTAAAGATAGTGTAGGTCAGATATTCATTTTTATATTAACAAATCCACTTTAATCTCATAATGTACTTGATGGCATTTCCATTCTTATTATAATCCTTTATTCTGTCAACTACATTCCACTTTTCCAAGGCTATAATGCATAGTACATAAATATATTTGTAATTGCCATATTATATTATTCTTACAATTAGAATGGTTGAAAATTGAGTGAGGCTCGTTTCTGAATAATAACAAACTTAAAAGTATACATTCTTTTCCTTTTTAAACTGATATAATATAGACCAAGAATGCTTAATTTATGCCTGGTTTTCCTCTCTAATTTGTAAATAAACTACAGCTTTGTTAAGACAAGAAAAAGAATAACTAGAGAAATGCCTGCTCTACTAATTTGATTGTAAAGAAACCTTAAATTGTTTTCCGTTTTGTTCATGTAATCTTATCACTAGACTAAGGACACACTGTTATCAGATTTCTGCTGTCTTGTAAGCAGCTTTTTTCCCCTTACAATGCTGCTGTTTAATTGGTTTAATTTTGAGAAAGCCTTTTAGGACATATTGTACTTGTCAGAGAAATACTCTAGAGTAAACAGAATGACATCTTTGGAGATCTGCAATTAATTACATTTCTGAGACAAAAAAACTAGCAAAAGATCAAAATATGCATTTGTATAAACATGTCAATGTTACATGTAGCACATCTGCATGACAGAGTTCATATTTCGCTCATAAGGTACTGGCATTGTACAGCAATTGTGTGACTCAGAGCAGCACAGAGAAGTTTCACAACTGCACACTGATGTACAGCAACAGCAATGTGCAGCCGAAACATGCGATATTACTTCAAAACTGTATAGAGCAGAGGAGGTGGGGCAGTAGAATCAGGCTAAGTACTGTACGCTTGTATGGGTCATGATGAAACTGCTAGAGCTATGCAAATGTGCTGCAGAGGCAAATCATGGAAAATGCCCATTCCCAAAATGGCCATCATGTGACTGTGCCATCTCCTGATGTAGTATTTCCAAAGGCAAATCATGGAAAATGCCCATTCCCAAAATGGCCATCATGTGACTGTGCCATCTCCTGATGTAGTATTTCCAAAGCTGATCATGCAGGTCACGCATATTGAACTGTGGAGAAAGGCACAATCATACCACTCTGTGTTCTCCTGACAGATGCCACCCTAGTGGAACAAGGTACACATTAAGTGTGTCACAAGCACCAGTCTCACTATAACAATACCTGAGATGCTGTTTAAGACAGTCAACAACATTCTTTTACATAATGTGCTCATCAGGGGTTTTGCTGACTACAATATTCTAGACAGAAAATAATCAAAATTAATTTTTATGAGGAGTTCCACCCCACACTTCTTTTTTTTCCAGTATTTTTATTAAGGATAAAATAAGAGAATAAACACTGTCTAATACATTGACTGACCCCACACTTCTGTCTCATTAAATAATCTTCTCTGAGATGCTTTCATACCGTAGCAAAGGAAGATGTTAGAGAAGGGCATAAAAGTTACAGATAGCACAACCCCTTCTAGTTTATTGCCAGATATAAAGATGCCCCCAGTCACACACACACACACACACACACACACACACACACACACACACACACACACACACACATGAATCATTGGCATCAAACCCTTCATAGTAATGTCAGTAGATGGAACAGCCATATACTCAATACCAGATTTAGCCAGCTACTGAGAAAAAAAAACACTTCTAAATATCAGCATTGTTCAAAAATCACCATTTAGTAGCTGGTCAGGGAGGTGTGTGTGTGTGTGTGTGTGTGTGTGTGTGTGTGTGTGTGTGTGTGTGTGTGTGTGTGTGTGTGCGTGTGTGTGTGTGTGTGTGTGTGTGTGTGTGTGTGTGTGTGTGTGTACATGCATACATATGTGCTTGAAATGTGCATGTGAGACTAGCACACTTCAGATTCAAGGTTCAAGGTTTAGCTGTACTTATTAATAGGCAGCATGTCCAATCATAGATCCAGTGACTGAGGCTCAGCTCAGGGAGAAGATCCTCATGAAATATTTCACACTTTCCATAAATATTATTATTGTTATTATGCCCACCTATACACACATTCTGCTATTAGTCCAGATGTACAAGACAAGATAAAAGACTGTTTAACAGATACACTTTTGCCTCATTTGTATATATGTCAAAGCAATATGCCTCTTAATCCCTTTTCAGAGAAAGAAATTGAGAAGCAACTTAAGACAACACCTCATGGGAAGACTCCAGGCCTATTGAGATTGATATGCTTAATCGACCTAGATTAGTTTCAGTTTTCACTATCCTAGTTAATTTGGTTTATACTTATAAAGTAATTCCCTTTTTATAGAAGAAAGCTTCAAAACTGCTAATTTTAAAACCCAATAAGGATTCATTACAAGACTTATCCTATTGATCAGTTTCAATCCTGAATCATGACTATAATTTGTTTACTTCCCATATAGCCAACAGACTATATGGGAAGCAAACAAATTATAGTCATGATTACTTCCCATATAGCTAACAGGCTAAAAATTTTACTTTCTGACAGTTCAGAGATCAGACAAGTTTCATTGTTAGCCGTACACCCTTTAACAATGTAATAAAAATGTCTTTACTATTGGAACAGACTAATAAAAAATTCTACCTTCTCATGTTAACAAGCCTAGATGCTGAAAAAGCATTCATAGGATCATAAGAGATTACTAGACTATCGACCCAAAGGTCATTTTAAACCTAGCCGTTTCATCACAATGTAATACCATAGAAATGCTAGTCAGTAACCAAGATTGCATTTAGTGATGACTGCCCATGTCCAGGAGGGATCTGGGTGCTATCCCTGGTAAGAATTTATGGCGCCCCATCCACTCATCCAGTTTCCATTTGAACAGTGTCATAGAAGTGCTCTGTTTCACATGAATTGGTAGCCTGTTCCAAAGATGCGGCAGGCACTGGGAGATAAATCTGTCCCTCCAGCATGCCCTATTTAAGTCGCAGGCCACATTTAGGTTCCTGGAATGGGTAGCCCTAGTCCTGTTTGATTTACTGATATGCAGCAAGTTCATTAGGTTTGGGTTTGGATTGCTCTGTAAGCTAAGCATGTCTCCCTAAGAAGTCTATATGATACTGAGTATAGTGACAGGAACTTTAGTCGGTTTGTGTAAGCCATATGCTGGAGCACCTTGATCTTCTTTGTTAGAAATCTTTGAGGTCTTTCCATTTGCTGCAGGTGCTTTGTATGGTACATACCAAATGGGCTGTTATACTCAATTATGGGCCAGAAAAGTGCCGAATATTGAGGGATTATAACTACTTTTGCTCTTGAGGCGATGCCTTTACTAATCAAGTGTGCTATGCAGAAAGCTTTCCTTACTACAGTAGACACATGGTGGTTGAAGTTAAGGTCACAGTCAACTTGTGATCCCAGGTCCTTTACCACTTCATGGGTACTTAGGGTATTGTTGTTGATTTGATACTGTGAAGGGGCATTGTTTGTGCCAAAGGGAATGATAATGCATTTATTTGCATTCAGTTTGAGACCGTGACTAATACATCAGTTGTTGGTCTGTGTGAAACCCTCCTGGAATATACTGACATCATTTGGAGATTTCAATGATTGCAGCTAGTTTGCAGTCATCTGCAAACTTGACTAGCTACAACACCTTAGTTTTGAACTAAACTTCTGAGAAGTATATTCCAAACAGTAGGCGGCCCAGCACTGAGCACTGTGGCACCCCACTAGTAACAGGTCTGCTGATTGATGTGGAGTCACCCACTTTGATAGTGTGTGTCAGGTTTGTGAGCCTGTTGGCAACCCATCTTACAATAAAGGGGTTTACATTCAGTTTTCTATGTTTATCGGTAATGCCTTTAATGTGGGATTGTGTCGAAAGCCTTTGCCAAGTTGAGGTATGCTGTGTACACAAATTTCCCTTGTCAATGGCCCTGGTCACATTTTTAAAGAAATCCACCAGATTTAACAAGCAGGATCTGCCCTTGACAAAGCCGAATTGGGTAGGATCCAGGGTTTGGAGGTCACCTATGTCTTTATTTATGAGGTCCATAATGATATGTTCCATGGCCTTACAGATGAGGCTGGTCAGGCTTATGGGACTACAATTCTGAGGGTCTGTTGCTAGTCCACCTTTGTGGAGGGGAATAACTGTTGCTGTTCTCTATTCCACGGGAAGAAAGCCTGTGGTTAGGCTATAATTGAAAAGGGTACTTAATGGTGATGCTAGTTCATGTTTTCGCCTGTTTAGAAGACAGCCAGGGATGTTGTCTGGTCCCATAGAGGCTGTGTATTTTGCCTTGCACAAGGCTTTGAGAACCTGCTCTTCAGATATGTAGGATGGAGGAGGTGGAGTTTGGAGGAAGGTCTGTGATAAGTTAGGACGGGATAAGGGAGTGAAATTTTTGCCAGACCCATCCACTAGCAGGTTTGCCATCTGTATGGGCTGAGTGTGTTTGTGATACCGTTGGCCATTAGTTCTGCACATGCCTGGGTCCTACCTTTTAGGCTATGTACAAAGGCCTTATGGTTATCCTTGGCTGTACTTGCTAAGTTTCTCTCAAAGGAGCCATTGGAGGACTTGACAAGTTGTCTTATTCACCTGTTGAGGCTGAGGAAAGTGCTTTTCCACGGTTGGGTCCTTGCCTTTGTTTTATTGGACAGCAATTGTTTGCATATATTGTAAAGTTTGTTGATGCTGGATGTCCACCATGGTAGCTTGCTATTACTTGGGGCTCTGGCTTTGATGCTTTGTGGTACAGCCGAGTTTATGCACTTATGCAAGTGATTGTACAGGGCTTTAGTGTAAGCTTTGGCGTAGTTACCACTTCCAACTTGGGGTGGGGCTTGGAATGCATTTATACCTTCACCTAGGAGGATACAATTTGCCTTGGTGAAGTTTTTTAGTCTGATTTCAACTTTTGTGAATTATGGTGTTAGTGCCAGCTCGAAGGTGACTGATTTGTGGTCAGTTTTAACCAATGAGCATTCCACAGTTGCAACAGTGCATCTGTTTGACATGTTGGTGAGGACCAGATCTAGAATGCTTGTTCCTCTTGTTGGGGTATGGACAATTTGTTCCAAGGCATTTGAATTAACAAAGTCAAGGAAATTTTGCACTAGTGAGTTAATGATACCATAGGCTTCCCAGTTGACTGTGGGATAATTGAAATCCACCATAACCAGTGTGTTTGGTCAAATTTGGATTGTCTCCAGTTTGGTCAAGTAGATTTCATGGGTGTCATGACCCATGGTGGGGGATCTATAACTGGCTATGACTTGAATGTGGGTCTTACCCACTGTAACCTGGACTTGGAGTAACTCCATGAAGTTGTCCAGTCTAACTAGACGGGAGGTGAATTTATCTCTAATATGGATTGAAACACCACCTCCTTTGGTTTTCACGTGTTCATTTTGCAGTCTAAAGGTATGGAAGGCATTGCAGCCTTGCAAGGCTGGGGTACTTCCTGAGGCCTTGGACCAGGTTTCTGTGACTGCACAGACATATAAATCTTCTTGTATTAGAAGTACTTCCTGGGAGTGTAGTTTTTAGCTTAAGCTCCTAGCATTTAGCAGCATGACCCTGATTTTGTTCTGATTGGTTAACTTTATGTCATTAATGTTGTTTTCAAGATCTTGCCTAAAAAAGGCACTATTGGGGAGGCAAGAGCCTTTGCCAGCAGCTGAAAGCCTAGAGGTGCCAGGTGCAAACCGTCTGTGGCAAAGCAGCGAGGTTTGTTGAGCATGGCTTCCCAGGCTGATAGGAGCTGGATCCCCTTTGAAAGACACCAAAAACTAGGCCAATTATTGAAATCAATAATTTTTTGTGAATACTGTGGCATTATTTTAGGTGAAGGTAGTATGCTGCGCAAGGGTAGGGAAATACATGCCTGGGACACATACTCAGAGAGTTCAACCATGTCTCTCTTCATATAGTAAAGTGAGGTACATCTCAGGTAGTTCAGACCACCATGAACTATGACAGAGTCATAATGGTACTTGCTGCTGAAAGACCTGAGTGCATGTGTGATTTAACAAATCCTGGCAACAGAAAGGCAGCTGACCGTGACTTTCTGTTTGCCCAACCTGGTGAGTGGGACATCCATGTGTCTCACTATTGAGTCGCCAGTGACAAGAAAATTAGTTTTTTTAGTGTTACGCCTTATGGGCTTGGTGTGCTGTGGGGATTGTGTTAGTTGTAGCAGTCTTGTGTTTCGGAGGTTTCTGGTGTTTTGGTAAGTTTTTTGAGAGAACCTCCGCGAATGTAGATTTTCATGTTTGATGCGTGTTATAGGTTCATAGGTTCATAGGTTTATACTAGGCTATCTGCCCTAAGGCATTTATAAGCCTAGCCCAAATTATTGTGGCTTATGCCACCCCTTATATGAAAAAATACTGTGCCCATTAGTTTGTTGTGCCTCTGTCCAGCAGTGACCCAGAGATGATTCCCGGGGTAAACCTACGATCTCCCATCCACAGGTCTAGATTTCTCTTGAACAGAGTCAGCGAGGTGCTCTGCCTCACATGGACCGGGATTTTATTCCACAGCATAGGGAGTCTCTGAGTGATAAATCTATCCCTCCAGCACGTCCTATTTATATCCGTGCTAAGGTTTAAGTCGCTTGCTCTAGTGGTTTTGGTGGATTTGGATTTTTGAGGTGGAGCATGTCCATTAATTCCGGGTTGGACATGGCCTTGTATGTCAGGCACATGTCACCTCTGAGCAGACGGTATGCGACTGAATAGAGCTGGAGTTTCTTCAATCTGGCAGCATATGACAGATTTTGGAGTCCCTTTATCCTTTTGGTGAGGAACTTTTGGGGTCTCTCCAATTGCTGCAGATGTCGGGTGAGATACATCCCGAATGGGGCATTGTACTCGATCATTGGTCTGATAAGTGAAGAGTACAGGGGAACAATGACCTCACTAGATCTGGATGTGAATCCCTTCATGATCAGGTGGGCAATGTAGAAGGTCTTTCTAACCACTTTAGCAATGTGAGTGTCAAAAGAAAGGCCACTGTCAACCTGGGTCCCCAGGTCCCTGATAACCTCTTCTGTGCTTAGTGGATTGCCACCTATATGGTAGCTTGGGGTTACCTTGTTTTTCCCGAAGGGTATGACTATACATTTTTGGCGTTTAACTTCAGGCCATGGCTCTGGCACCAGCTATCTGTTTCCGTGAGTCCCTTCTGAAGGATATCCGTGTCCGATGCACTTTCCACTATGGCGCCCAGTTTGCAGTCATCTGCAAACTTTGTCAGCCAAAGTCCTCCCATGTTGGCCTGTACTTCTGAGAAGTAGATGCCAAACAATAGGGGCCAAGGACCGAGCCCTGTGGGACACCACTTGTGACCGGCTTGGAGTCTGACACAGCGCCAGCAACTCTAACCCTGTGGGTTCTGTCCTTAAGCCAGTTTGCAACCCATCTTGTGACATATGGGTTTACATTTAAGCTGGTAAGTTTTTCTACAATACCAGAGTGGGGTATTGTGTCGAAAGCCTTTGCAAGGTCAAGGTAGGCTGTATGGACTGCCTTTCCTCATCAATGGCCTTGGTGACTATTTCAAGAAGTCGACCAAGTTCAAAAGGCATGATCTTCCCTTGACAAAGCCAAACTGGGTCGGGTCCAATGTCTGCAAGTCCCTATATCTTTGTTTATGAGCTCCATTATGATCCTCTCCATAGCTTTGCAGACTAGACTTGTTAAGCTTATGGGGCGGTAATTACCAGGGTCGTAGAGGCACCACCTTTGTGGAGTGGGACCACAGTTGCCGTACGCCACTCCTTGGGCACGTATCCTGTGGTAAGGCTGAGATTAAACAGCTGCCTTATGTGCGGGTTTAATTCCTCATTTAGCTCGTGTAGCACACAGCCGGGGACACCATCCGGTCCCATTGATGCTGTGTTTTTAGTTTTAGAGAGAGCAGCTTTCACCTGCGCATTTGAGATGTCCGGGAGGCTACACTCGGCTGGGATAGTTATCTCTCCTTTAGGGGGGAAGAGGGGGGGTGAAGTTTGCACTGAACCTGTCTGCCAGTATGTTGGCAATGTCTGTGGGTTCAGTGATTTTTGTATCATTTTGGACTAATTCTGAGCATATCTGTGAGTTTCCACCCAGGTTCCTAACATAGCTGAAAAAGGCCTTATGATTGTCCTTTGAATCCATGGCAATTTTTCTCTCAAAATTGGCCTTAGTTGATTTTATGAGTGCTCGTATTTTTTTTACTAATAATGATCAGGGGTGACTTCCTTTTATGGATTTTGTTCTATCATGTAATAGCTTTCTCCTCTTATTGTAAAGTTTGTTAATGGCTGGGGTCCACCAGACTGGACGTTTGCCCTTTGTGGAAAGAGTCTTGGTTTTATTTGGGATTGCCTGATCCATGCAGTCCTGGAGGTGTTCATAGAAGGCATTTGTAAGGGCTTCCGCAGCTTGGGTTGTGGTTTCCTCTGACTCAGGGGCCTTGAAGGATACCACACCAGTCTTGAGTAGTGTGAAGTTTGCTTTAGAGAAGTTCTTCACTATGGTCTTTTTGTTTGGGGTGGGGGCGGGATGTGGATTTCCAGTGAGATTAGTTTATGATCAGATCTCACCAATGAGGGATATACTTCCGTGTGGAGCATTTTGTCCCCATGTTTGTGACAATGAGATCTAGTATATTTTCTCCTCTCGTGGGAACAGTGACTAGCTGTTCCATGGCATTTGAATTTATGAACTCCAGGAACCGTTGGGCTAGAAAGTTAGGGCTTGAGTAATGTTCCCAGTCTATATTCGGGTAGTTGAAGTCACCCAATATGATGGTGTTTGGAGATACATTTATACCCTCCAGTGTCTTCAGGAAGGCTGTGTGGGGTTCCTGAGTTTGAGAGGGTGGCCTGTAGCATGCTACAATTTGTAGAGCAGTTTTGCCTATTGTTAGTTGCACCTGGATGGTTTCCGAAGCTTCATGCGTTGCCACCAACCTGGAGGTGTGAGTATCCTTTATGAATATGGATACACCCCCTCCTTTTGTGGAGTGGTCCGGGTTTTGGGGCCGGAACGCATGATATGAGGTAAAACCTAATAGTGCCGGGGTACTCTCAGGAGCCTTGAACCAGGTTTCAGTTACAGCACAGACATCGATGTTCTCCATACATTATGTGTAATGAGTAGTAGTATGTGTATGAGTAGTGGTACTATGTGCATATATAGTGGTGAGTGAGTTGACAACCATCTCTGTGTTACTGTTTTCAGTGAGAGAGAGAGCATGGCTTCAAGATTCTTGGTGTAGATACATCTCTTACACTCTGTACTAGAGTGAGTTATTAGTAGAGGGTTGTCAGTGTACATGAGGCAATCACTACACTGCCTCAAGAGACCCAAGTAAATAAGGTTGGCAGGAGAAACAAGGGTAGTCCAACTGTCCATGATGCTAGCTTGAAGACTGTTGTCACTAGGGGTGGCTTTTCAGAATCGATCACAGTAGAGCTCAATGGATGGATATTTCTGTCTGGGTTTTAGGGAAAAATTGTTGAATTTAACTTTCTGGGTTTGGTGCACAATTGTGCATCAGTACGCGATCCTGTACAACACTCAAAAAAGCAGAAACCTGTTCAAATGTAGGGCCTAAATACCAGAAGCTAAAAACTTTAAAAAGATTCAAAAAGAGTAACAAGCTGTAGACCAGCCTCACTTTACCAGACAGGTCCCAATCAGCACAATCCTCTCACTAAAGTGCAAATAGGCCCCTTCCAATCCAAGATGGTCTGGAAAACTTTCTCAGAACAAACAAAACACTACAAACAGACCCAGAAGCAGCAAGCCTACATCTGGACTATGCTACAGCTACTTGCTACCCTAGTTTCAGTGGGAAATGTTTAACACAACACACAAATAGCAGTGAGACACTAAAAAATGTTTAAAACAACAGAAAATCAGCAAGGAGGCTCTAAAGAATGTTTTAAACAGCTAACAGATCAGTTATTTAAACAGTGCTGGGGGAAACCAGAACAAGCAGAACAGATAGCTTTACAACAGTGAAAAATACCAGTAAATACTTAACGAGCAATAAAAATTGCAAAAAGAGCTTTGTAAACAGTGAAAACAGCAATAAAATCCAATTTAACAGCCACAGTAATGCAAACAATTGAGGTACAACAGTGTAGTTTAGTACGTAGTAAATAAATACTGTTGGCGGTATCATCTTAAGGGTAAGAAAGTCGGGTTAGACATACATTCACAGAGGAAAATAAACACATGTGAAGGCAATCAATCTGGTTAAAAACGGAAGAGAGGAACAACCCTTGCTTCCTCCTTTATTATAAAGCACATGGTCATGTGACCTTTCTTGACCTCTCCACACCAACGAAGTCAGTGCAAGAGCACACATACGATCATTCACTCTATTATTATTAGCCAACACTCCCACTTGCTCTTACTTATTGTTTGTCTTTTCGGCTTTTCCCGGTTAGGGGTCGCCACAGCGGAACTCCGGTCCTCTAATGATTGGCAGCAGATTTTTATGGTGCCGAGTTGCCAGCCCGATGCCCAGCTTTCAGCAAAGGCACACCCATGCATGCATGTCTTTCGAATGCCACTCGACCGTGGGGAGGACATGCAGATTCCACACAGACGGCACTCCAGTCGGGAATTGAACAGGAGAGCCTCTTGCTGTGAGGCAACAACGCTACCGCTGCACCACCGCTTATGCTGTACACAAAATAGATTTTAAGAACATATTCTTGGATAACTTTTCCTTCACATTCCAAATACGTAATACATGAATTTTCAATCTTCGATTTCGTAGCAGGTTTAGTAAAGACATCTGCAACCATGGCCGTTGTCGGGCAATATTCAATTGTCATCATTAAGTGCAGACCTGACAAAATGATACTTAATGTCAACATGTTTACATCTCTTTCGGCTTACTGGATTCTTCAACAAAGCGATTGCTCCTTGATTGTCCTCAAATATTGTTACTGGCTCATACTTGCTCTCTTCATCCATTCCACTCAACAGCTGCACAAGGTACAAACTCTCCTGTGCTGTTGCTGCTAATGCCATGTACTCTGCCTCACATGTAGATAAAGCTACCGTTTGTTGTTTCTTTGATTTTGACAAAATAATAGGCCCATCTCTATTGAGGCTAAAGCAATAACCTATTGTACTACATCTGTCGTTTTGATCTGTTGCTCAGTCTACATCACTGTATGCTATAAGCTGAAGTTTCCCTTCACTTTTCTTGTAACACAGCTCTCTGCCCAATGTACCTTTCAAGTATCTTAACACATATTTGGCTAGTGTTAAATGAGATTCATTCGGTTGTGACAAATATTGTGAAAGTTTACTTACAGTCCAGTTAAGATCAGGTCTCGTGCTTGTCATAACATATATCAAACTACCCACAAGCTCACGATATTTTCTTGGATCTGTAAATTCACTGTCACACTCAAAGTTTGTTTTTTGTTCGGAAGGGGTACTTCTTACTTTACAATTAGACATACCAAATTTCTCAAGAATTTTCGTAATGTACCTCTTTTGGTTCATCTTTACTTCATCTCTATTCTGGGTAAAATCAATGCCTAGAAAATGTCTTAGCTTTCCCAGATCTTTCATTTTGAACTTAGCCTTGTGCATTTTCTTTACATCATCAACCCATATAATTAGGACTGTTTTCTCATTTTCAGCTTGTCTAGTGTATACACAGTGGTCTGCAGGGATTTGGATAAAACTATTTTCACAAAGATAATCGTGCAGCATTTTGTTCCAGTTACGCTCTGATTATTTCAATCCATATAATGACTTATTCAGTTTACAAACCAATTTTTCATTGTTATTTGATTTCTTTTCGAAACCTTCAGGTTGCTCCATATACACCTCACAGTCTATAGGAGCATGTAAATAAGCCGTTTGTACAGCCATCTGGTGCAATTCTAAATCGTACTGAGCTGCCATCTGCATTAGGCTTCGTACAGATGTTATACTCGCAGTTGGTGCAAATGTTTCATTATAATCTGTGCCAGTGACTTGACTGTAGCTTTTAGCTACATATCTAGCTTTGTAAGTCTTTGTATTATCTGCATTGTCTTTTACCGTGAAAACCCACCTACCCCCTACTGCATTTTTATCTTCCGGCAGTGTGGTGAGTGTAAATGTGTTGTTTTCCTTTAAAGACTTAAGTTCTTCCTTCATAGCTTTGACCCACTTTTCCAAGTTAGATGAAGACATGGCTTCTTTAAAGCTTTCTGGTGTGTTTCATATTAATCGGTAACAATAGTCAACATTAACTGTCACATAATCGTCATTTTCAACTTTACACTCTTAGTCTTTCAAGTATGTGCAGGTGGTTTTCCTCTCACTTTTAGAGTAGTGTGTATCCTGCCTTTCCTCTTCTTGCCTTACTATTGTGTCTTGACTGTCAGCTTTTGATTCTGACTTAACATGGACACTTCTTCTGGTATTAAGATCTTCATCTATCACTTCTGGGTCTGTCTGAATCTGGCACTCAGCTACATTCTTAGTAAAGAACTTGACTAACCTGTGTCTAAAGACCCTTCCTGTGTCAGGATAATAAACCAGATATGATTGGCTGTTTTTATCATATCCGACAAAGATCCCCTTATCACATCTTGGGTCTAACTTCTTTTTATCTTGTCTGTATGCATAACACACTGATCCAAATTCTCTCATCCTTTTGAAAGATCAGGTTTCTTCCCTGTTAGCATAAAGAATGGGGTCTGCCCCACATGCCTGTTATAACATCTGTTGCGAATAAAAGCAGCAGTCATTACTGCAGATGTCCACAACTCTTTAGGTAAATCACTCTCTATCAACATACACCTTGCCATTTCGAACAGTGTTCTCCAATTTCTTTCTGCCGTCCCATTCTGATGGGGTGAGTAAGGTGTGGACGTTTCATGTCTTATAACATTTTTACTCAATAGTGACCGAAAGTCTCTCGACATGAACTCAGTGCCATTATCTGATCTGATACACTTTACCTTCCCATAAGGAGCTGAATCTGAAATAAACTTTTCAATCGCCTTGACTGTATCACTCTTGGCTTTCAGAAAGTAGACAAATGTTACACCCGAGTAATCATCAGTAAATGCTAAAGTGTACTTAAAGCTGTATTTTGCTACTGGCTCAATTGGGCCTGCCAAATCAGTGTGGACTAGTTCAAACACAACTTTTGCTCTTGCATCTAGTTCTCTGTTTCTGCTCCGTACAAATTTCCCTTGCATACAGGTTTCACAATATAGGTTAGGTCTCTCAACTTTACCTTTAATTTTCATTCCTTTTACCACTTTTTCTAATTTTGACACATCTTCAAAATTACAGTGACCGAGCATTTTATGCCATGCTTGAATGTCATAACAGCTCTGAGATGCATCGTAATGTATCTCACTATTGTTTTCTTCATCATATGTGTGTAAATAATAGAGTCTATCACACTCGATTATGTCAAACCTGTAGATGAGTTGGTCCTGGCCTTGTTTAAAGTTGATCGAGGCCCCCTTGGACGTTGCTGCCTTAACAGAAAAAAAAATGCTTTGTGGGTACGTCAGGATATACAGTGCCTGAGTCATCATCACCTTTACTTTGTGGCCCTCTGTGTTTAGCAGCCATACCTCTGCATTACCTCTCTTTTGTGCAGCCCCAGAGGTTCTCGTTCCATCAGCTAATTCCACAATGTATTCCTCCAGTTGGAAAGTTGCATCAAAGCATTTAAACTTTTTCAGGTTGTTAATTATGTGTGACGTGGCGCCAGTGTCCACCATTGATCCCTTCTGTTTTAACTCACGAATCTGGTGTTCGTTTATTCTGAAGACAAATGTGTGATCATCCACATCAGTTGCTTGTTTCACATTATCTTTCTTCTTTTGTCTACAGTTACTGTCCCTGTGGCTAGAGTTTTTACACAAACTACACCACTGTCTCTGGCCTTTATATTCTCTCTGGCATTCTCGTGCTTATGTCCTCTTTGGCCACAGCCATAGTATATAATCTCTGCTTTTACTCTTTGCCCAAGGCCACTTACTTTCATCACATTATCATTACTTACATTGGCATTAAATTTCTCAGTATGTTCATAGCTTCTCAAACTTGTTTTGAACTCACCAAAGTTCAACTTATCATCATTTTGCGTGATGTGTACTGCAAATGGTTTAAAAGTTTCAGGCACCCTTTCAGGATCATCGTAATTAGTAATCCATCACCGAGCTTCTCCCCAGCATTTCTAAGTGCTGTAATGGCCATCTCAGCCCTAATAATATAGTCTGTGACACTTTCACTGATGGCCTTCTGGAGGCTTGTTAATTCAGTGTATAGGCTAATTACCGTTGGCTTCCCTTTCCAGGCATAATAGTCTCTCAGGATCTGAAGTGCTTCTCTACTGTCATCTGCAGCCTCTCTCATAACGAGGGACAAACTTTTGTCGTCTAAGAACTGTATTAGTTCTGCATATGCCTCCTCATTTTTCTCAGCATTGTCATCGCTTTCATCCTCATTCTCGTCGTCTTCTGCATCCTGCTGCACATTTCGCAAAATGGCGTCTTTCAGCCCTAGCAAACACAGGTGCCCCAGAAACTTCGTCTCCCACAACTTGTAATTCTTTT
Organism: Protopterus annectens; assembly: GCF_019279795.1. NCBI lineage: Eukaryota > Metazoa > Chordata > Ceratodontiformes > Protopteridae > Protopterus > Protopterus annectens. The sequence continues at coordinate 504,190,610 of NC_056746.1, read as the reverse complement.
CCTCTCTGTCGAAACATAGTCGGTGCCATCAGCTTCCTACTTCCCTCCTGGGCCCATAACCTGTTGGCAGTATCATCTTATGGGTAAGAAAGTCGGGTTAGAGATACATTTACAGAGGAAAATAAATACAGGTGAAGGCAATCAATCTGGTTAAAAATGGAAGAGGGGAACAACCCTCGCTTCCTCCTTTATTATAAAGCACATGGTCATGTAACCTTTCTTGACCTCTCCACACCAATGACGTCAGCATAAGAGCACTCATACAATCATTCACTCTCTTTATTATTATCAGCCAACAAATACAGTATAAAGTAGGAGGCAGGCAATAAAAAGTGCAGTAAATAGTATAAAATAGCAAAAAAAAAAAAAAAAAAATCAGGCAACTTATGTTTTTCTGGAAGGTCAGTCTAGTCATCTGGAATCACAGCTTAGAGTTGTGGCTCGTAGCCCACCTCAGTTCAGCTTGGTACAAACAAGCAGAAACCTGCTGAAATGCAAGGCCTAAATACAGAAGAGAAAAACTTGAAAAAACTTTTAAAAAGATTCAAAAGGACCAATGAGGGTGCTTATTCCAAACCCTAGACCAGCCTCCCCTTACCAGACAGGTCCCAATCAGCACAATTCTCTCACTAAAGTGCAGCTCGGCCCCTTCCAATCCAAGATGGCCTGGAAAACATGCCCAGAACAAACAAATCACTACAAACAGATCCAGATGCAGCAAATCTGTATCCGGACTATGCTACAGCTACTAGCTATCCTAGTTTCAGCGGGAAACACTAGAGAATTTTAACACAGCAGAAAAATAGCAGTGAGACACTAAAAAATGTTTACAACAGCAGAAAATCAGCAAGGAGGCTCTAAAGAATGTTTTAAACAGCTAACAGATCAGTTATTTAAACACTGCTGGCGGTGAGAGAAACCAGAACAAGCAAAACAGATGGCTTTAAAACAGTGAAAAATACCAGTAAATACTTAACAGTGAGAATAACAAAAAGAGCTTTGTAAACAGTGAAACCAGCAGTAAAATTAGATTTTATAGTTACAGTAATGCAGGCAATTGCAGTACAACGGTGAAGTTTAGTACACAGTAAATAAATACACTATAAAAGTAGGTGACAGGCAAAAACGTGCAGTAAATAGTATAAAATGCCACAAATCAGGCAACTTATATTTTTAGAAGCTCAGAAGCCTCTAGTCATCTGGTATGTCATCTGAGAGTTGTGCCTGGTAACCCACCTCAATTCAGCTTGGTACAAACAAGTGTCAGCAAAATCAACTGTCAGTTTTTGTTTCAGGTAACATTAGCCATGAAGTTTCTATCTGAGTTTGTAGAACTAATGGATTCCATTTACAGGAGTTTGTCCACTAGAACTGATTTGTAGAACTGTCCCCTTAGAGATGTCTCCCACTAGTGTCAATAGGCAAGGCTGCCCCCCCCCCCCCGTCTCCTATATTATTTGCTTTAGACATGGAACCTCCAGCAGCTCATCTATGCAGTTCTAATGTGGGAGGTTCTAAGATATTTTATCACAATGTGCTGTTTTTTATTCATTCAGATGACATTATGCTTCATTTAAGCAGAGAAAGACCTTCCTTTTGTTTTTGATATTTTGCATTCTTATGAAGAATTTTCAAGGCATAGAATTAACACTACAAAAAGTTTAACTGTTCATAAAAATGTACTCCTACCTCCAGTATGAAAACCCAGTAGGCCAGATTCATGAAAGTCTCCATTAAGTGTACATGATCTGTATTCAAGAACATCTCCACCACATTTTTTGGGGCTGTCTGTTCACTCAGAAATCTTATACCAAGTGTAGATGTGGTCTACACTTTGTAGTAACTTTTATGAATCCTCCTTGATATTTAAGGCTGCAAGAAAATCAGTGGAAAAACTAAAATTAGGAGGAAGAAGGTGGGAGGCATGCTTGTGTTGTCTGTTTACTTAGAATGCTGTACACTTAGTGTGCACTTAGTGTAGGCATTCATGAATACAGCCCAATGTCTTTTTTGAAACATCTCAACCACATTACTTAGGTATAACATTTGGAGATTCCATGAAGTACAATTTCATATGCTTCCCATGTCCTTCCTGTTTCACTTCTGACCCTTTCATTAACAGTTTAATGAAGTTAGTATTCACTTTTTATTTAGCAAGATGAAAAGCCCAGAATGAACTGGGATTTATTAACCTTGCTATCATCCAGTGAAAGCCCTAGGGCTCCATTCTTCACAATGCATGATAAAGCTGCTAAGATTAAAGCCTTACTTGGATTCTTAACTCCCAGGTATATGCCAGTTTGAAAGGATATCTTGTGTCCCAGCTGAGAAGTCTCAATAATTTTTATTAATTACTGGCTAAGAAAAGACCCATATATTGCAAATAATCCAAGTTAATAATGGCATAAATTATCTCAACAGTAAGACTGATTATTCATGAGACAAATGCAGATTCCTGGCTCTGTGAATTGATTCCTGTTTAATATGCTGCACATTTAATGTTAACTTTATATGTGGTTTGCAGAGGTTTAGCTAGATGCCCAATTCTCAAATATCCCAAACCATGACTATACAATAGAATTTTGAACTGGCAGCAGATTTGTGTTCAGTTTAGTCTGTGAGAAGATGGAAACATGTTTACAGCAAATTAATAGCCTGGCTTTCAACTAAAAGTCTTTTTTCACGCAAATAAGTGAACTGGCCACATTGGATACAATGGTGGATATATATATTATTTTATTTTTATTTTTATTTTATTTTACATTTGTTGACCAGGATAGCCCGACTGGATGCATGTCCATTTTCAGTGGAGGCCCGGGGAGAAAAGCTCCAAGGGTAAGCAGATATAGCATTACATAATACCAGCATTACATATTACAGACTATTTACAGAGATTACATAAGTAAGCAAGTTAAACAAGTTCCACAGGTTACAGTTAATCCTGAGCACAAGTCAGGATTAAATTAAATTACACAGTAAACTGGTTAACAGATTTTTACACGTTCTAGAGAGAGTTAGCCAGGCTTGATACATTGACATAGCCAGTTAAGTGACAAATGTTGTTTGAGTCTAGTTTTAAACTGACCTAAGGTGGAAAGTAAGATAATATCAGCTGGAAGAGAGTTCCAGGATCTACTTAGAGAGTTTGCAAAGAGAGAATCACCGGCTGTGTTATTAATTTTGCTAGTCTGAATTAGTAGTTTGTTAGAGGATCGAAGCGGTCTAGGATTGTTATAGGGGGTGATAATATTTTTAAGTGCAGGAGTATTTTCCGGATTATAGAGGATTTTATAGGCCATAATCAGTTGGTTATACTGGATTAGGCTGGGTAGTTCAAGCCACCCAAGCTGATTTAGATTGATGCAAAGATGTGTCCTAAAAGGCAGCCCAGTGGCAAACCTGGAAATGTGGTTGTAGCAAATTGAGAGTTTGTTAAGGACAGTCTTGTTTAAATTTGAGAGTAGAGGGGATGCATACAGAAGGGTTGAAAGAAGGTGAGAGCGAGCTATGGCAATTTTAGCTGGAGGGGTTAGGAAGGCTTTTATTCTGTAAAGTGACCCTAGTTTTTTATTGATGGTTTTGATAGTTTGGTTAACATGTAGATCAAATTTTAGATTATTGTCTATGATGACACCTAATAGTTTTGTAGATGGGTCAGGGGAGATTATTGTGCCATCATTTGATTTTATGGTAAAGGTGAAAGTGGTAGACCTACGTGTTGGTGAAAATAACAGCATTTTAGTTTTTTTGGGATTTAGGATCAGATGATGTTCAGAAAGCCAGTTTTCTATTGTATTAAAGGTGGTCTGGGTAGCTGACCATAACTCTACTGGAGATGTGGCTGAGCAAATCAGAGTAGAGTCATCAGCATATTGGATACAGCTGACTTTTGGGATGACAGTATAAAGGTCGTTAATGAAGATGGAGAACAGCAAGGGCCCTAGTATAGAGCCTTGTGGTACTCCAAGGCTGTTAGGTAGAAGGTTAGAGAGTTTGTTCTGCCAGAGGACAGCCTGCTGTCGACCATTCAGGTAGGATTGAAACCAATGGAGGGCTCCAGTATCTAGACAGAATGTTTGCAGGGTGTGGATTAAAAGTTGGTGATCAACCATATTGAATGCCTTGGAAAGATCCAAAAAGAGGGCTGAGGATATATAATTATTGTTGCGATTATGTTTTATGGTGTTGGTAAAGGCTAGGAGGTCTGAAGTAGTGCTGTCATGAGGACGGAAGCCATGCTGAGTGTCTGCCATAAGGCGATTCTGGATTAGGTGGTGCATGAGTTGTCTATGAATACATTTTTCCATAATCTTTGCAAGTGGAGAGAGTATAGCTATTGGCCTATAATTGGAGAATTCAGTAGAGCTGCCTCCTTTGTGAAGTGGGATCACATAGGATATTTTCCAGATGGTGGGAGTTTTAGCTTCTACTATGGTTCGATTGATTAGTATTGAAACGGGGTAAGCAATAGCATCAGCTGATTTTTGTAGGTACTCGGCAGGGAGTTGATCAGCAGAAAGTGTAGTGGGTTTTAATTTTTTGATCAAGGTACGGATAAGTGAAGTGGCGACTGGTTGGAAGCTGAATGCGAGTAGGTTTCTAGGGGTGCTACTTTCAGGACCAGGGGAGCTAGGAGGTAGTTGGCTAGCTAGGGCTTGAATTGTCTCAGTAAAGAATTGGTTAAAACTATCAGAAACATCTTCAGGGGTTTTATCAATAGTAGCAGCAGGGATTGGGGTTGAAGTTTGTCCAGGATGTAGTAGATTATTTAAACCTGCCCAAAACTTCTGAGGGTTATTTTGATTTACTGTCTGTAAATTACTGTACTATTGTTTTTTGTCTTGTAAAATTGATTTTTTGGTTTTGTTCCTGGATTGCCTGTATTTAATGTGATCTTGAGGGTCTTTAGAAGAACACCATAAAGCCCATGCTTTGTTTCTAAGGGTAATTTTGAGTTTAGACTCTATAGAAAGCCATGGCGCAGTTTTTGCCTTGGTTCTCTTTGAACGAACAGGTGAATGCAAATCAAGGATCTCAAGGAATTTGTTGTTAAAGTATGCTACTGCTTCCTCTAAGGGGAGGTGTTTTAGAATAGACCAATTACATGAGTTTAGTTCTTGTTGGAATTTGGCAGGGTCAAAGTTTTTATTGTTTCTAACCTTTCTGAGTAAGGGTTGTTGGGAATTAATGGTTTTGTGCTTAATTACATATGTGAGAAGGTGATCGCTTAGGCCATTAAGGAGGGTACCAGAGGTGTACAGTTGGGGGTGACTATTTATGAGTACCCAGTCAAGTATATGTTCTTTTTGATTGGATTTACCTATCCTGGTAGGGGTGTATATGATTTGTGAAAATGCATGCAGGTTAATATGGGTGGTTGGGGATTATGAGGAACAGGTACCCCAGTCTATGTGAAAGTCTCCGAGTAGTAGGGTTTCTTGGGGGTAGTGACATGATAGCCAGTGCAGGATATCTTCAAATGTAGATATATTGTTACCTGGGGGAATGTACATACAGATGATATTAATGCATTTATTTTTATTAAGTTGCAATTTGGTGGCAAGAATCTCTGAGTTATTAATCTGAGGTGGTTGTATTACATCTATGGTGACATTCAACTCAGATTTATAGAGTACAGCTACCCCACCCCCCTTCCTCGAAGCACGATCCAGCCTGTGTATGTTGTACCCAGGTGGTAACACTTCATTGTCTTTAGTGTTAGGTTTTAACCAGGTTTCAGATAAACAGAGAATCTCAGGGGAGTGGACATCCAGAAGTGCATGCAGTTCATGTACCTTGTTATTAATGCTTCTTATATTGAGATACAGACTAGGAGAGAGTTAGTTGGCCTATTAATTGTAGGTTTGTAGCTTAGATTGCAAGTAGAGGGGGTATGTGTATCTGAAGTAAGTGGGCCAGGGTTGGGGTGAATATCACCACCAAGTATTAGGTTGAGTCTATACTTGGTGATTAACTTCAGGAATTTGTTTATTAGTTTGTGGTATGTTTGGATCTAGAGCTAATGTGCCTGGGGTTGAGATGTTGATAGACTGAACAAGATGTTGGATAGGATCTAGTACTGTAAGTATGGTTGAAGGTGGAAGGATTTACAGCTGGGATGATAGTATGGCCTTTTGGGACCTGAAATCCCGTGAGAAACTGGTTTTCATACAAGGTAAGGAGGTATGGTTTGAACAAGAGGGGTAGTAAAGAGGAGTATATCATTATCTGTGATTCAGCTAGTGAGTTAAGGAACTGTTTTACCTGGTGATGCAACACCAGAAGATAGAGTGGTGAGGTAAAGGTACTGGAAGGGGGATGGGAGAATGCCAGATGAAAGCTAATAGGTGCTATTAAAATGTAGGTAGTAGAATGGGGTGGGTGGAAATATCCCAGATGAAAGCAGATAGGATCTAGAAAGTGGGGGAGTGGCTATAGTACTATAAATTTAGAGGTACTGGGGCAGGAGAGAATTGGGGGCAGGGAGGGGAGTGAAGAGAGCCCGAGCGTAGCGGGGCTATTGCAGTTTACAAAGTTTCCTAAGGTGTCCTAAAGCTATAAGGTAAGTATTACAGCTCTTAATGTAAGAGTCAATTTACTTCAGTTACAGGGGAAGGAGGCAACCACTCAAGTAGGAACAAAGAGCCCTATAGCTGACCAATATGGTAACCTGCTTAATTACAAAGCACTGTAAGTGAAAGCTTACCAAATGCTTTTTGTGTCTGCAGCCTACTCTGTTTAAATGTTGAGAGAAACTGATTGCAGTCCTGTAGACACCGTTTTGTAGGGAACTGTAGAGTTCAACTAGGAAAAGAGAAAAGCAAAGATTCTAGGGTAAGCATGAAGGCAACAACATGCAGTTATTATATAATAATAATGCATTCAGAAAGGTTTGGTGGGGGGGTAAAGTAGCATACTTCAGAATGAACTAAGATTTATAGCTAAGAAACCTAAGCAAGAGAGCAATGCAGTAAATAAACACTTGCCTGATTTTAAAGATATACCAGAAAAACTAAATCGATTGTTCACAATTGTACAACTGGAAAATTGCCAGTAAAAGCACTTCAGGTATAGCTAGCCCGTCATAAAAGCACTTCTTCAATGTGTGTGTGCAATTTAAACATTAAAAAACACATGCAGCAAGGAGGAGCTCTGATTATACACTTTCTCTACGTACAGGTTCAGTTTAAACACAAATATTACCACAGAAATTCAGTAAAGTCACTAGCTACTTATAAAGCCTCTGGAAAAAATAGAGCAGTCTGTGCAGAATCAGAATTTAGCAGCAGGTCATTCAGTTACACAAAAAACAGTAAAAGATCCATACAATAAAGAAACTTACACTAAGTCACACCAGGTCAGCCAAGGGGGGAAGAGAGAGGGAAATCCTAAGCACCTAGATTTGAAAATGATGCCTGTACTGAACTGTAGCAGTTTAACCTGTTTGAGGAAAGAGGGGGTGGGGGGAAAGAGAAGGCAGTAGGAGTGGCTACAGGGAATACCCTGATTGACTCAAGACACCACACCAGAGATAAGTTGAATGTAAGGGCCTAAAATCTGCACTCAGCACTGTGTTATTTGCACTCAGTACTTTAATTTTAATGTTACTTGCACTCAGCACTGTAATTTCACTTATTTTTAGCAGGAAAGACAGACCAACAGTATACAATTTTGGAAATTTTACAAGGGTTACTTGTTCAAATGTCAGGCTGTTGCAGTTTACAAGTTAGAGTGGAAAAATGTGCCATTAAGGGTTCTACCTTTAATCTACATAAAATGTTATTGACAAAGAGGATGGGTCTAACTACTAAATACTGGATTCTATGGGAACATATCCTTAAGGTTAGTATAACACAAAAAACATGGGGACAGCTCATTCTGCTACCAAGATATGCCACCAAGTTACGAACATGTTGATTTTTTTTGGTGTGGTAGTGTCTTTTTAAATATTTTCCACCCCAGCTAGGTTACATCAGGTGTTTCCTACCTCCTCCATGTATTGTTGACATTGTACTCAAGAAGTAATAGGTGACTAGGTACAAGGAATGTCAGGAATTGAATCCGTTGAAAGCAGAAATTCAAAGTCTCTATCAAGAACTCTGTCCTGGTGCCATCAGTTAGATAACAGCGCTATGACCTGACTAGTCTCTGTCTCTCCCTAAACATGATAAGTCTCTTCTGTACTTAATGATAGCTTGAAAGAAAATTATCACCCATGGCTGGAAAAAAAAAACTCATGCAACTTGACTTAGGAGTTACATTTGATTCTAAAAGGCCAGTTTCTTTTAGAGACCGCAGCAGAGAACACTTTGGTCCTCCAGCAAGCTCTGCTCATATGGTCACCATGGTCCAGGAAATATTTGAACTGAATTACAAAAGCTTTACTGTATAAAAATAAATGAATTTGTAGGATCTAAATTGTTTTCTTTTACATGACACTTATTACCAGTTATGAAATGCACACCATACTATTTTGTATATAGTTCCTTTTCTATATTTTCTGTCTGATATGCATATCCCTTATTATCTTGTTATGGCGACAATAAAAAACTGATACAAAAATATGCAGTCCTTCCGATCAAACGCTTTGATTAATTAGTCATGAATGTGTACAGACTTGGCATAATTTTTATTTGATGTGTCTCTGGTAAGGGAACAAATAATCAGACAGAAGTGATGACTCACAACAGTACCATATAAACCACCATGTAATCTGACTCATGTATGTCTTTTCATTTGGTTCCTTTCTGCTTGGGCACTAGATTTGCTTTACCTGCACTGGTGGTTGGCATTTCCTCCCTTTACATTCTACTGTTCTGACATGCCTGTGTTGTACAGTGCATAGGCACCATGTCTTTAGTAGACTTGTGTGACTTGCATGATGGATTTTCATACAGCTGTTCATCTTTTGCTTGCACATCCCTTGTCTTTATGCTGCACAATGTCCTTTCCTTCTTGCTGGATTCTGTCCAGATCCTGGACAGCTATATGGCTGCCAAGGAGTGTATATAGTTCTGACATCAACATCCTGTTTTGCTCTCCCTTCGTCGATAGTATCTGTATCCCCGCACTGAGCGAGATATGCATCCACCAAAGTATATGTTTCACTGTACTTCCCCCTGCAGTGTACCCATTCCTGAAACCCATGCCACGTGTGTTACTGTCTGAGCCTGCAGTGAACATATCTTAGGATACATTTATTGTTGCACCTACATGCAATACCTCATTATACATCTGTCCTGTGGTCTACAGAACCAGTAAAATGTTGTGGACACCTACTGGGTTATGGGCACATTGGTAATCTGATTACCACCATAGTGCAGCTGTTTTAGCGACCTGTTTGATATGACCCATCTGGAATATAGGCAACATGTACACATAAAACTCTAGAGATTTTCTTAAAGAATTTCTATGTGATGGCACGTCTTCCGATCTTGTAACACCTTTAAGTCAAGATGTCCAGCCAAGACCTCAGAGAATGTTCACTAATAGCATTTTGTGCTTCAGAACCTGTAGTTTTCAGTCACTTTGTGTCTCACTAGTGACATTTGCACCTAGTCATGGTACTGTGAATGCTCACACAACAATGCAATTGCTGTGCACTGATAGCCGGAGCTGCCAATGTGTAACAGTAGAACATGGTTGGCCTGTCTAAGTAAAGTTGTTTTTGTATAAACAGCTGGAAATATCATGCCTTTCTCTGATTCTACTCCACTGTGAAAGGATATACATGCATTATTGCTTCTCTGAGTCATTTGGACCTTGGTGGTAGTATTTATCCTCATCAGGGCAGTATGGGTAGAGCCATCACAGCATCAGACAGGCAAAGCCCCCTGTCATAAAGATATTCACCTGGATTATAATTTAATTGTTTACAGATGTCTACAGCAAGATGGTAATATCATCCATGGTACATCATGGACAATCCATCAGACTTTACAATTTGAAGTAGATCTGTAAAGGATAAGTGCTGGATGCAAGAAACTGGAACTGGAGTAAGTTGTGAAGGCTAGATGGTCATAGGTCAGACATAAAAAACATATAAAAAGAATACAACAGGCTTATGAATGATTTTTGATTCAGCTGAAAAAAATAAGAGTAAGGCTCAATTTCAGCCTGAGGTAATGTCAGCACAGTGGGATTTTTCTCCCAATCCCAAGGTGCATTGGTATTACAGCTGATTAAAATAAGCAGCAAGGGTGAAGTCCTCCACAGAAGAATGACATTCTGTTATATTCCCAAATGGACATTCTGGCCAAATTTCAGCTATTTTGTCATTTTGGGAAAGTTGATTTTGGTCAGGTGTCATCATGCAATATTCTTAGATGGAAGGAAACTTTTATCCTCCATCTGAATTGTCACTCATTTTCACTGGATGCCTAAGGATAAAGGCTCTGCAATAACACGTGTTCAGAAACTTTGCTTCATACAGACAGATGACTAGAAGGTTTTAGTCAGGCATTATTAGTCTCAACAATGCATTCACTGCTGAACATACTGTTACATTAAATGCCCTGAAGACAGATACAAAAATAGATAAAATTATCAAAAAGCCTGATCAATACAGCATAAATACAATCCAAACAGCTGCATTCTGGACACAATCCATAAAGAATTTGTTATAAAGGAATAATAAAGTCAAATGGCAATTTTTTTCTGCACATGTATTTTGGCTCAGAGATAAAAGGAAAAGATGAAAGAAATGTGACAGGAGTCAACTAGGACAGACAGTCAGTCAGATATCCTAAGAATGGTGAAAAATAATGGCAATATTTATTCGACAATATGAAAAAGCCAGGATGTAAGTAAATGACTGGGATATGGTTTAAAGAGATGTTATCCTCTTCCCATGTATGAATATTTTATACTGAATTTCATTTTCAGTTATGCTTTAGATGATGAAACTGCAGTTTATTTTGTAAAAACAAATGTGTGAGCTCGCGCGTGTGTGTGTGTATTTATGGATCTATTGTTAATACTCGATCAATGTAAATGTTGACGTGTGTGTTACGTTGACAAAAACATGTCAACATGCAACAGTGCATGCTTTTACGCTATTGCTCTGAACATGCAAAAGAAAATAAAGTTTTTATTTAAAAGGACAAGCCCCCCGCACCCACACACCGCATCTAATTATATCTACTAAATCCGAGATCACACAGTTCTCAGGGAAAGGTCATATCCCCCTACCCTAGGGACTGTTGATCTTGCATATCTGTCGGTCACCTACATGTGTCGAATACAGTGGATCTACAGGTCTACAATGCAGAAGTTTACAAAGGAAAATTTGCTCAATGCTGGATGACTCATATATATGCATGTATATAAATATATTACATTTAAGTTGGCAACACATTCATTTTGTCATGGCCAAACTTTGGTGGAACAATTGTCAGAGGTGAAGTTGATTAAATGATGTCGTGGTCAATTACAGTATAATTCCTGGGAGTTTCCACTTCATCACGGTTCAGTGACAGTGGAGTTAGTATATGTAACATATGGATTGTGAAGACAGGACTACCATATTGGAGGGGAGTGAGGGCAAAGCTCCCATGTAAAATGTAATTTTTAAGGTGTATGTTTTGTTTAGGTTTATTTATGAAAGGGAAGGAGTTTGTAATTTGTTTTTGTATTAAGGGACCTGTTAAGTTGTAGTATATGATCAGAATTGTAAACTCCTTTTTTACATTTGCAAATCTGTGACCTTTGTGTTCCAAAGTTTTGTAAGAAATGAAAAGGGTGTTAGATGAAATCAGTAAATGTTTTGTTGCAAACAATTTCATTTTATGCACACACACACACACACACACACACATATATATATGGATCTACTTAAATTGATTGAATACCATTTATATCGAATAATGTCAAAACAAATTGATCAATATTTTGCATGTTGACACACTACTATGCATCCGCTGAGAATTAATCTCGCCTCATACAAAACCGTAAAAAACACACAAAGAAAGCATCGTTTTTTTTGCAAGGGAGGTCTAGACCCTCCACATCCCCACACTCATTCTAATTATACATTCTAAATCCTAGACTGTACAGTCCCCAGGGAAAAGGGTATATGCCCCTACCAGGGATTGCTGATCTCACACACCTGTTGACCAACTGATTAGTCAACCAAATTGTGTCAGTTAAACAGATGTTGACCAAATTACTGTCCAACAAAGTTACTGGGGCCTGTATATAGAGAGAGGAAGAGAGAGAGAGAATTTGCAGATTTGTGATCTTTGTGTTCCAAAGTTTTTTTAAATGATGAAAATGCTATTAGATGAAATCAGTAAATTTTGTGTTGCAGCCAGTTTCATCTCTGATCTTTAATGAAATAATCACACATACATACACACATATATTTATATATATATGTATATATATATATATATATATAGAGAGAGAGAGAGAGAGAAAGAGCACATTTTTTGTGTATTCTGACTCTTCATGTTGGTGATTCTCCAAAATAATACCAGGCTATAAATATTAATTTATATAGAACAGCCAAGCATTCTGGGTAAACAGAAACAAGTTTGTTCTTCAGAAGGGCAGTCACTTACACTGTGGTTTTCACTACTGCATCACATATATGTTAATGCAGAGTAAGGTGTTCTGTCTGCAAGCTTGTTTATTTGTGTCTTTCAGCTTTTCCCGGTTAGGGGTCGCCACAGCGGAACTCCAGTCCGCTAATGACTGGTAGTTGATTTTTATGTGCCGAGTTACCAGCTCTGATGCACAACCTTCAACGAAGGTACGCCTATTCACGCATGTCTCCATGCAGAAGACACTCAAACTGTGAATCGAACCAGACAGTGTCTTACTGTGAGGCGACAACGCTACCGCAGCACCACCACCGCAGACCTTAGCTATTGACCAGTATTCATAGACAGGGCATTATGTTGCACAAAACAGTATAAAGAGTGGTGACAAGCAGGTTGATTCAGAAACATAAGTCTTACTTACAATCATGTTAGGGGAAAATTATCAAAACATACAGGATAAGCGAATGACTACATTATGATACAGAAGTGAGGTTCCACATGAAAATAAACAGCAAATAAGAAAATGATGTCATTGCAGTTGTGCAGAAACAACTTTACCATCAGGAAACCATCCCAGAAAGGCCATTATAACTGTAATCGCAGTGGATGAGGAGAAGGGCAGCCAGTCAGAGGAGGTAAAGACAGCACTGGTATCACATGCAAAGCAGATGCAGGAGTAATATTTTTTGGCACTGGCACACAGTTGTGTGCCATGTCACAGACAACATAGAATAACATGATGCATGTATTAACAAACACAGGCTATGCAATACAGTGCATGGACAGGCCACACTGAGCATCAAACATTACCTGTCTCAAAAAGGATAAGGAGTAAGTAAGCATGGTACAATAATTAGCATTTGTACAATTGGGGGGGGGGGCAGTAACAGTGACAATGCTGTCATATGGGCTGGATAATGGAAGGTGTATGTGGTAGCCATGCAATCTGGTAGCAGATTGTGGGGACATAGGAATTACATCCTCCAGTGGTGGGGTGTGAATGCTGTGCTACAAACACTGGTTATGTGTGTTGCAGTTTTCTACAGTCTTAGGGTTTGATGCAATCTATAGCAGAGATGGCACAAAAACTACAGGAGTATGCATGTACATGATGTGGGGGTGTCCCATTGTGGGATGCATCAGATGTACATTATCCACAATGTACGCAGGCCTGGTTCGTCGTTTGTCTACAGGAGATATTGATGGTATGGAAATAGAAGTTACAGGATGTAGTCTAGTGAGGCATCCCAGGATTAGACCTTCAGAACTGTCAGTGACTATGTATGTGAGACTAGCCCCAGTCAGGTGTCATCGCTTCTGTGGCCAGAGCTGACAATGTTGCTGTCCCAGGAACATTTTGTGTCATCTTAAGTGTGCCTGACCTGTGACTGGTCATCTTGCATCTGAACACTTCCACGATCATAGACAGCAGAACCTGCAGAGGTTCCCAAAGGGCAGTTATAATCTGCCTCATGGAATAATCAATGGATACTATACTAGTCCTCAGTGATTTATGTGGCAATTTCTGCTCCTTGTATACTCCATGTCATTGTACAGCTGCTGGATGTCAACCCACAAACCATGAATTGTTGTTTATCATCCCATAGGCCAATACAACATACTCACCATCTCCACAGTGGTGTGTGTATTAGTGGTCTGTACCTGGATCACTGGCATGCACCTCTGTTAATTAATGCCAAGAGTGGCACCTTGGTCAGGGACAGACCTGCAGTGACTGGGGAGCTGCATATCACCACACATTGGTGGTTTTAAGCGTACGTCAGAGTCAGCGCACTTCTCAGATGCTGCTTATAATCAGGACTCCTGTATCTTGGGTGTGGATCACAGTTACAGAATGTCTGCCAAACACTTGTGACTTTGGGATTTCAGCCAGTCCTTGCTGAGGTTCCTTGTATGTGGGTGAAGTGCACAAGTTGTCCAGTATTAGTGCTGCTGTCAGTCACACTACGTCATTAGACTGTACCATGTGCACATTGCCCTCATTATCAGTCAGAGGTGACCTGTTGACTTCAGGCATGTGCTGCACCATTGTGCTATATCATCCATCAGTAGAACCTATGAAAACATAAAAATAAAATAAAAAAGGACTGTAATAAGTGGACCCCCAGCAGGCATACCATTATATGACAGAATATGAGATTATGATATTGATGCATATATATATATATATATATATATATATATATATATATATATATATATATATATATATATATATATATATATATATATACCTGGCTGTACAGGTCACTGCAGTTGCAGACCAGAGATACCTAGAGGACAGATGCACAGAAGCCTGTTGGTGAATAAATTCTACCTATAATACACTGAACTGTACTGTACTATACAGCAATATAGTGGCTAATACTAACCTGGGGTAACTCCTACGGGCAGTTGTGCAGTCATCATCAGCCTATTTTCAACATCCAAACCACCACCACCAGGTATGAGGGTCTGGTCCTCTTACCCAGAGAGAGATAGCAAACACTCCCCCAACTCTACAAGCTTCAGATTGTGTTGGTGGCCCACCTCCTTTGGTGAATGCATCTTCGGAAATGTCCCATGCCTTTTCTTAGTATGCAGTATCAGCTTGATTAGCCTTCACTGCACTTGACATAAACTACATTTGTGACTGCTTGTGACATTAATGTCCTGTACCTCTCCCTGCCACACTTCTCCTGAAACGGCTTATCCTTGTTACCTTGAGCCAGGATGCATGCACTATGTGTATAGAGGGTCTGCAGCATACCTCTCAACTGTACAGATTTTCACAGAATGTCCAGATTTTTGCCTCGTATTTTTGATCCATTTTTCATAAAATTGTGGTTTTCCAGTAAATCACTGGCAAACCATTGCAGATTTAAGTAAAAAAATCATGACAGACATTTGAGTTTCAGACATCATGCCCTTCAGAAAAGTCATGCTAATTAATGCAAAACCTGCTATTCTATCTACTTTGTAAGTTTGTAAGAGCAATATTTAAAAATTATCCCTATTTTTGGGCTTTTGTCCCCCTATTATTTATGGCTTTGTCCATATATCTTGCTTTAAGAGGTTGAGAGGTATGGCCCACAGTAGTAGCTCAGTCTCATAGGTGTTTTTTCCATTTAGTACCTCTCTTATGGACCCATAACAAAATGTGTACATATATGGGTTACACATGTTCGCTAACATGTGCACATAGTTGCGTGTGAATGCCCCATAAAAATGTAAACTGCACCCCAATCCCATAAGTTGCCTACTTACCTGTCCCTTTTGTACTGTGGTACCCTCTTTTCAATACATACCACAACTACGAGCTTCTTAAAATGATACCAAATGATAATCAGTATCAGTGGTACAACAGAAAGTGGGTTGTATTCCCACTTCAGGTGATTAGATTGTTGACAGTGCAGTTCAGCATTAGGAGTGTGCTGCACTACTGATTGTGTTGTCCTCCAGATGAGTCATGAAACCAAGGTCCCGTCTGCTTGAAATGGTGGTAGCTCATATAGATGTAAAAGATCCCCAAAAAACTATCAACAAAGAATAACTGAAGTTCTCTGATGCTCTGGCAAGATTTTCCTTAGCAGTAAACATACCATCTCAAGTCTCCCCTGAAAACAGTCTACTTGTCTGGTGGGACTAACCGGAGCAACTAAAGGATAAATAAAAAAAAAATACAAATAAAATAAATACCCCTTCCTGCAACAATGTGTTGAATCCCTGCCACAGCTGACAACAGAACCTTTACAACACATAAAATCTTCTGTTGCTGCAGTTCACATGGTAATATAGTCACCTGCATGCTAGTTAAGGTAGTAAAGAATTACAGGTTCAGTCAATGATGATGTAACAGCAGGATGATGTAGCACCATCAAAACTTCCAGTGAGACATTCTTAGCAACAAAATAAAGCACAAAATAACATGTGTTGTGCCATTACAAATGTATAAATTGGTAATCTACATAGTAATGACTTTATTCCCTACTTCTTGAAGTTGATGTGGCAAAAAAGGGACATCACTTTAACAAACAGTAAGACAAAGATGTAAGATATCATCAGTAGAGCGTGTTTAAGGGATCTAGTCTGAATAGTCAAACAACAGTCAGCCTAGATCCCTTAAACACTCTCTAAAAAGTAAGCCAAATATCCAATCAGGAGACTGTTAAATTATTTTTTCATGGAGACTTTGCCCCATACCCTCATGTAAATGCTGCATTCCCTGCATCTCTGCTACTTATAATTAACTCCAGTATTATTGTATCTCAGGGTAGGAAGAAGACCCCTCTACTACAGATTCTTCTCTTTATGGTCTATCTGGTAATACATTGGGCAATTTGCAGAAGTCAAAATTTCACTAATATTGAAAGCAAACTTTGTAGTATATAATGTGCTGTATTGGTTCTAGGTTATAACACCGACAGCACACAACATCGACAACGACATCACCGACACCACATCATCGACAGCTCACAAACACGACACCACACACACTCAACACATCATCACAACAACCAATAAACAAAACAAATTCCCTGACCAAAAACCACACACAACACAAGCACACCTAAATCCTAACAAACAAACACTAAACCTTACATACACAACTATCCACTACCCTAACCGAAACCCTAACCCTAAGGTCCGTCACTATCGCACACTAACCTAACCCGCTCCCTGACCCTAACTCACTTAACCCGCCCCTAACCCAAAACATTCACTACTGCACCCTTACCTAACTCGCGCCCTAACCCTAACTCACTTAACCCGCCCCTAACCCAAAACATTCACTACTGCACCCTTACCTAACTCGCGCCCTAACCCTAACTCACTTAACCCGCCCCAACCCAAAACATTCACTACTGCACCCTTACCTAACTCGCGCCCTAACCCTAACTCACTTAACCCACCCCTACCCCTACAGACCGCCAACATCGCACACTTACCTTACTCGCACCCTAACGTCCGTCACTACCGCATACTTACACATCCTTTCCCCATCTCGGTGTTCTCCGCGTCGGTGTTTTCATCCGTCGATCTTCCCGCGTCGGTGATTTCGCTGTCGGTCTTCTCATCTGTCGATGTTGTAACCTAGACCCGCTGTATTATATAAGCAATGTTTTGCTAAAAATATTGAAGTATTATTTTGTGATTTTTGGATAATGATTTTTTATGTCTAGTGAACCTGATGGGGACAGGGGAACAACAGCAAAGATATAATGTGAACAAATACAGACTTCTGTTCTTTGGTTAAAGCATACTGAGGTACAGCATTGCTAAGAAAGTGTTGGCAACCACAGGTGGGGAAAATGATTTGAGATCATCATTGGATATAGTTCATCCAGCAACAGCTGATTCATCAGTGATGATTCAAAAAAGCTGATAATGTGGGGCTTCTTCTCATACCTCAGTCAGAGGGTGACCCACCCTCCACCTCCTCATCTATAATTAGCTCTGATGTTACCAACCTTCAGATAACCTTTGTTCGGATCAGGAAGAGTCTTGGTTTGCCTATTATAACTTTGTCTTGAAAATTTCTGTATTAGTATTTCTTGCACCTGATTTTTGACTCTCAGGAGTGCATAATGACTCTGACATATGATTTATACCTTGTAATGTATATGTCCCATTAGGAAGTGAGCAAGTGACAGATGAACTCCTTACAGTGGAGGACTTTTATGTTCCATAAAGTCATATAGCAGTTATTGCTACGGTTGTGTTCCATGGTTTCTGCACTTATCTTCACTGTATGAATGCATACAGTTAGAACTACCCACAACATTTTGACAGTCCTACTACTCTGAAAAAGCTCTAAATCCAGGGCAACCTTATTGCAGGCCACTGTGAGATCTGACATCTGAAATACTATTAAAATATAGAAATATAAACTATAAAAATGTTGCTTTAAGTGCATTGACTACATCATAATGTCAGTTAAATTAATCACTATTAAAAACTAAAAATCAACCCTCACATATCAAATGTATATTGTCCTGATGTACTACTGTTGCTCCATTTATGCCTGGTGCAGGCTAAGACAATACTACTCTTCTTGGATTAGTGTTGTGATAACATTATACGCAATACAGTTCTGAACTACTCCTTCAATCTGCCCAGACATTCCTGGCTAAAATAATAAATTATGTACTCTTTCTTTATGCCTGATTTTTCCAAAATACAACTCATACATTTTTTTTCAGCATCTGTTTTCATTGTCTGTTATAGAGTTGTAAATGTATATGTTTTAAACAACCTTGTATGAAGATAGTCTTTGCTTAAAATTAAAAGGAAATTTGAATTTCATTCTTAATACATTTTATCTGTTCTGGCTAATTCTTCATAGCAAATCCTTTCGGTATCTCAATTTCTGTATCTTCTGCAGAACATTTTGAAGTCCTTTAAATCTCTTTCTGTCATAAGTAATTACAGTGTAGCCCAGATAGCTTCAGGTTCATCTGCAAGAACATCTAGTTTCTGCTCCTGAAAGTGTAAATGACTCCACATATCTGCTCTATTCTTCTGATATCCAGGCTCATAACTCATTCTTACTTGACATTTCTGTAGACATAACATTATTCTTTACAATCTTGCTCATACCTTGAGCTTTTGACTACTTTCTACTTGGAATTCATTCCAAACCACATACTAATGAAACATCTTATTACCTCTGAAGTGGTGCTAGCAACTAGGTCTTTTTTCATCTGAATTTTTTTTCTGACAGTCAGTAAATACCCTTGAACCATAAACAATTAATTTCTCTTCTTTCAAAATTACTGCGACAATACCACTTTGACTAGCAATGACTAGTAACTGAGTTATTCTCTTTAGAATACTTCAGTATAACTGTTCTGGTAACTGTTTCAGCAACCCAAAACTCTTGCCTTGCTCTTCAGTTGAGTACCATGCAGCACTCCCATAATTTTTTAACGGGACACTTGTTTCATACAGTTTTGGAATAAACTTTGAAAAACAATTAATATTTATCTTGTGGTGGTAGTAAGGCTGCTACAGCTTTGGCTTTTTTTATCATTTGGTTTCAAGCCTTCAGAAGTTAAAGCATGACATGTATATTTTAGCCCTGGAAACTGATTTTATACTTGCTTCTGCTCTGCTACAGGTTATACTGTCTTGTCTAGTCAGTAACTGAATCAATCTCTTAGCATGATTTTTCTCTCATCACACTCCAGACTAGTTTGTTATTAGTGATGTTAGTTAGCAACACCTTCATGCTTTTCAACAGTCTACATAATAGCTCTCTGACACACTTCAAATACTCATAAAACACCAAATAAAAGTCTAAATAATCTAGATCTTCCAAAGCCATCTTAAATGTACACAACTTGGAACTTCCTTATCTAGCTTGACTTGTAACCTCCCCCCCCAATTCTCCAGAGAAATACTCTGCATGGCAGTAACAACTTCTTCTGTGATATGAAGTTGATAATGCTTCCTTTTAATAGATTTAATCAGTTCTTGCAGATCATATTAGATTTAGTTACAGTATCCGTACTATTCACCAAGTCAGCAAATGCAGTCTTTTTAAATTTTGCCCAAGTTCTCCACTCTTTGTAGTTCTCTTTCAGTTGTATCCCATAGGGGTACTGGAACTTTCCTTAGTGCATGCTCAACTCATAAAATGACAGGATCTATCTGAATATGATGTTTTCATTGCAAACAATCCAGATCAGTAAATGGTTACCTAATGATTCATCAGGTCTCATTCTGTCAAGACTCAACGAATCTGGAGCATGTCAGGTCAGCAAAGGTACTTTTGGCAAACACAAAAAGATTGAATACTGCTTGCCAAAGCTACTTTTGCCAACAGTGGAGTTTTTTTTCCACTTTTGTGTGACCTTGGAGCAGGTGTATGTAAGTCTAGGGAAATGGAGGAGGGAGCTTGCCCTCTGAAAAAAAAATACATTTTTCTAGTATTCACTGAAGGTAGTTTTAGTGAATATTTTTTTATTTGTTTGCATTCACCACTGAAACTATCTTTGGTAACTTAGCATGAATTCAATGAATCAGTCCAGGTGAAGCAAAAGAGAAAACTATTAAGTGTCCATTTAGTCGGGTTTATGTTTATATACTGACTTCAAAGTCAGGTGACTAAAAGTAAAAGCAATATTCAAACACACTTTTACTTTTCTCCAAGGTGGCATATCCTATAGAGTTGGGGTATGGGTAAAGTTCCATCCTTGCAGAATGCAGGGGCTTTATCCCCTATAAAACATTATATAATTTATTTATTTGCATTGTACTTAAAATATGTAGTTTTCAGTTCAGAAAATTGAAACAGTTTACATATTAATCCATGTGTTTCAGATTAATTGAGTCTCAACATAATGAGATTTTATGGACCACTATGGGTTCTCCAGTAAATGGGTTTTCATCATTATGAGGCTTTATGAAACATACCATCACTCTTTGCATGCACATCATGAATTCTTTCCCTGTACAAAGCTTCTCTCAGTTCAAATGATCTCACATAAATGAGACTTGTACTCCAGTTATCTGGAACTAAAATCTTGCATTTCATATTCTAATTTACAACCCAGTGGTAACACCTCCTCACCTGAATAGTTAAGAACCCTGCAGTGGAAGGCTCCTGTTAATTTTCTTTCAAGATCAGATACTGAAATAATTGATTAGCTGTGATGTTACATTCTGTCTCACTGTCTAATTTAAGCTCAGAGGGTAAACAGGAACTTTCATATATTTTTTTTTTTGTTTGGTATGATGTATTATGCTTCTAAGGAAATGGATAGTTAAAGTAATGGATCACAACCTGATGTAGGTATATATTACAGAGTTTTGAGAAAGATCAATCACAGTCATTCAGTAAAATGCTTTAATCAAGTTAATGCTTTGCAAAAGTGACATCACAATAGATTTACAAAGAAATGAATGAGTTGCAGTCTGCAGCAGGATGCAGGAGGCCATGTTCTGAAGGGAATTCATGCTAGCAACAGAATAAGCTTATTTGAAGGGTAAATAATATAATTAGCACTGAATTATGGACTCTGTCATATATGAGGGCATATTTTGCTATGCATTAGTCCTAAAAGGTGTCTGAAAGGCACACGGCATACAGTGAAAGTGGCAGTGGTATATTATGACATAATGCTCTCTGCAAATTAAGGATTTCCATATACACAAACTGTACCTGTACAAGGGCCACACAAAGCAGACTATGGGCAGTCTGATATCTAGAATGAATGAACAAATGACTACCTGTTCTCAGTTAGTGGAGGAACAGGATTTTAGCTTCTGAAAGAAATGCTTCAGTAATAATATAGTCTCAGCATTTCACAGAAAGTACCTATTTATGAATTGTTGCAAAGTAAATGTACATCACAACAACAGTTTTCAAATTGGACCTAGTCTATACAAGTTATCAAAAAACAGCAAAAAGAATGTGTGGCTGTGTGACACCCCTGCACTGGCCCAGTAGAAAAGACCCTCAATCCTCACCAATGGCAACAGTGGGGGACATACACAATGGGAGGATGACAAGTACACACAGAGTAAAGTGCAGTTTCCCTTAAGAGCACACAGAGATCACAGTCAGTCTGGGGCTGGTTTTCTCCCTCTCTCTCCAGATCCTCAATAAGACTCCCCACTGGCACAGCTATAAAGTTGAGATCTCAGCTGAGTGGCCAGGGTAAGACTTTCAGCACCATCTCTGTCCAACCAGTGTTTTGTGTCTCTGCCCAAGTAGCTGGCACACACACACACACACACACACACACACACACACACACACACACACACACACACACACACTTTGAGATTTGATTTATATACAAACACAGATACACTCCTGGGAAAGGCTGACACAGGTTTACTAGCTATGCCCTCTTCTGCCCAGGCTATACGGTAGTTATCAGTGCCAAAAACACTAATATCAACTAGTTTTAATGCCCTTAATAAAGGGTGCCCAATCCTGCTGTGTGATGTTGCTAAAAATCCAAATGGTAGTCTGACCAAGAGCAACACTATTGGAGTGGCCTGTACAGTGTCACCAAACAGATATACAAGTACTCTAAGAGCTTAAATATGTCTCAAAAATATCAGCCACAAAGGCAGGTTTAAATATATTTAATAATAAATAATAAAAGAAAAAGACAATACTCAATAAAGCCAACACAGTTACTTCAGAGTTCAAAATCACAGGAAATATTTAAAACAACACTGCATGACAGTCTCAAATAAAGAAAGAAAAAATCTAAACTAATCCAGTCTAAAAGAGTTACTATGCCATAAGAACTTACTTACAGAGCAAGGCAAGTGCAGATGATGATGATGATGATGATGAGTGGATGTTCTTGTTAGGTCCAAGACAAAATACAAAATGCCCAGTCTCTCTCTGAGAGAGTTGCCAAATTAATATCAAACATTACTGCTTGGCCAGCTTGGATGACATCACTCCTTGTCACCTGACTTCAGTCCCCAGGCTAAACAGAAACTTAACATAATTTAACATTTCTGTGTGAGAAATACATATCTCTCAGATCTTTGCAGATCTTGGAAGTCGTAAAACAATAAACCGCTTTTACATTTGAAACCTAGTAATTACTTCTCTCCAAGACAATACAAAAAACTTCTAGCTGTAGACATTGTGTCTGCTACTGAACTGAAACTGAGAAATAACATCTTTTGTTTATGGCCCAGCTATAAAGTAACTTAACCTCAACTATTCTTAAGTTTTGCAGGTTAATCTTTTATGTTCCAGCAGGGTGCACTGTGGATACATCTTAGATCAGTATATAACATACAGCTCTATATAAATCATAACAATATTCACAAATGACATAGAATTATTTGCAAAATTCCATATAGCTGGGCTGTAAATATTTCCCTATATCACAGGCTGTAGAGCAGATATAGAAACAAAATTATAAAACGAATAGTGGAATTTAATGTAGAATAATTCAAGTAGCACATCATCTTGTATTTCAAAAGAGTAAAAATTGCAAATGGGTGAGTACATCAGGAAGAATTTTTTCAAAGTTAAGTAACCAACTCTGGAAAGGTCCAGATGGATAAAGTACAACATTTCAAAGTATTTTTATTCAGGAGCAGGCTTATGAAGCCCGGCTGGGTTAATGTCACTGCAAATAACTTTTTTGATGGTCATTTCCTTTGAGGGGGTGGTCTCCATATCCCCATACTCCCACTGCAGTAGGCTTTCCCATTGCACGTATTAAAACATCATAGATAATGAACAACTCTCAACATTTCTCATCAGGGTTTTAATCTACAGATAAAGCCCACTGAAAAATAACAGCAGCTAATCCTGTAAAAAGCCATGTGTGCAGACTGAAACTTTCTCTGAGAGTCAGCATTTCCTTTATTCTCATTAACTGCAGATCTTTAGCAGCTAGTGAGAGAGACAAAAAAGTAAAACAGGTAACAGCTATGGCAATTACGCAAACCTGTCTTTTCCTTTATTTTCAATAACTAAACGTAAAAGTAATGTTTTTTTTTTTTTTAAACACACTTTAACGAAAGTACTTTTTCGGTGAAAGCGCTCTCGTTAAAGCATGTTCGGTGAGTGTGGATTCGGACTATTGAACTTTTGTTCAATAGTCCTAGATACATATATATATATATATATATATATATATATATATATATATATATATATATACATAAAGATATATATACATATATATATATATATATATATATATATATATATATACACACACACACACACACACACACACACACACACACACACACACACACACACATATATATATATATATATATATATATATATATGGTTCCACTTTGAATCATCGAAAGCTTGAAACATCGAAATTCTGATCATCGAGACCAGAACATCGAGTTTCAAACCATCGAAGATTCAAAGGGAACGTAAAAAAAAAGAAAAAAAACCTCTAAAAACTATTTTATGCAGGGGGGCTTCACCCCCATGCACCCCCCATGTGGGGGGTTGTGCCCCCACACTCCCCCAACTTTAATATACCAACTCTGAGATCGCAATACAGTGGGGTAAAGGGAAATCTCAGTTTTAGCGCTATATGCAGAAGTGTTAAACAGGACATTTCCCATACCCTGTCTGCAGTGCCATCACAGAGATGGCACATTCACAGACACAGTGTGCAGGGCACCTTGCTGCCCTGCAGAAACACTAGCTTTTTCCCTTGTTTACTTACCTTTTTCTTACCCTTGACAACATCGATGTTCTAAACACTCTATGATATGGTCTCGACCATATGAATTTCGATGGTTTCAAGTGGAACCATAAATATATATATATATATATATATATATATATATATATATATATATATAATTCACACACACACACACACACACACACACACACACACACACACAGTATAAAATAAATATAAAAACAAATTAACAGATAGTCCATTATCTAAGTGCAGTAATGCCCTCCACTGTGAGAGATTGGAGAGGCCATTTACCTGCAGCATTCTGCCTCACAGCAGCCCTGGGCAGCCCATCTAGCCCATCTTCTCAGACATGCTTGCTTTCTTATATTATCTCTCTCTGAGTAGCTTAGGGCAGAGGTATAAGACTTATCTCTCCCACATTCCTGAACTTCATAAGCTTGTTATTAGACAGTCAGACTTCTTAAAATAATGTAAGTTGTTGTGCAAGAACTGCAAACTATATTAAGCAGAATTGCAATCACTTCTAAAAAGGGAAGACAACTGAATAAAAGGTGACAAAGTAGACAGTGTTTATAATAACATGAGTAGTGTTTCATTATGTTAGTACTTTCTTTGGCACAAAGGGAAAGCTGCATATAGCATAGCTAGAAATAAACAGTAATGTGAAATACTTGCTGTATTGCAAGGAAGTAAATATTGTAAATAACAAGATGTAAGAAGCTAGAATAAAAATCTTAAAGATATTACTGTCACAAAGCATTCCACCATATAGGACAACTTGACATCACCAGTCTTGAATAGTAGAATACTATGCACATCTTGGGTCTAGGGTGCTTTGCTAATGACCATAATGTAATACCTCTTGATATGCTGCTTTTTGTATGCTAGATGGGAGTTGCTGTGGGTGCTTGCACAGAAAAGAATAAAGTATAATAAATAAAATGCTCATGTTTTACTATATTATGAAGAATATTGTGTCACAAAAATGAAATGTATGCTGAACTGAGTTTCTGATTTAAAATAATTGCATCCATTAACGATTACAGATGATTTAATGAAATTAGTCCCATAACAGATATTTCTTATCCATAGAATGCTGTTCCTAAAAGGAGATATGTGAAGTAAATAGGAAACCATTCAGTACAATGGTTGCATTGCTTAACAGGTTAACTAAAAGTGAAATTGCATCCTGTCGTCATGAGTCTGATCTTCACAACCTATGTTGGTATAGCTTAGGTATAAGCAAGCTCTTAACCAACCAGTTGATGCTTTGCCACCTCTGAAAAGACTTACTAGTACCTACTGGAACTTAGTTTGTAAATGAATAAACTAAATAAAATTCACCTTCTAATACATAATTATGAACAGTTAACAAAAATATTTAAATCTAAATGTCTGTCTTTATTTTTATAATAGAATGTATGCAGAATTTATATTGCTAATTAATATTTCCAAAGAATCAACAAGTTATAGAACTAACTCAATATATAAAGCATAACAGTTTTATTATAAGAGTACCTGATCACAGCAACCAGTTTTGAGAAGTGTTTTCTACAGAAATAACATCATGGAACAGTATTCTGGACTGTCTCGCAAACATTCATCAGCAGTATCCAAAGCATAATGCCATATGTAAATTCCTATTAAAATCATGTTCAATTTCCTAGCCCGAATTTATGTTGATGTAAATTTTCTTCCTATTTTACAGTTGGTAATAAGCTTCATACATGTGTGATTCGTCCTCCAGGCATATACGGACCTGAAGAGAGGAGACATTTACCACGTGTTGCAGTATGTATAAACATTTTGAGTGTCATGGAATGCAAATGGTGACACAATTTTGTTTAAATTAACACTTTAGTACTGCGCATATTCAAAGAAAGCAAGGAAACAGGAAAGTATTTTAATAGCAACAGAGCAGCTATGAAGACCTAAACTATATAAATACACACACACACACACACACACACACACACACACATATATATATGGGTCTACTTCACTTCACCGACACGCCACAAAGCCGACACCCAAAACACTGACACCAAAAGAACGAAAACACACAATACCGACAACTCACAAAACCAACACCATAACACCGACACCCAAAACACCGATACACAAAACATAAACCACACATTACACACAACTATATATGCACTAACCTTAACCCAAACCCTAACCCTAAGGTCCGACACTACCGCACACTTACCCTACCCGCACCCTAACCCTAACTCACTTAACCCACCCCTAAACCTAAAGTCCATCACTATCGCACACTTACCCTACCTGCACCCTAACTCACTTAACCCTCCCTTAAACATAAAGTCCGTCACTATCACACACTCACCCTACCCGCACCCTAACCCTAACTCACTTAACCCACCCTTAAACCTAAAGTCCGTCACTATCGCACACTTACCCTACCTGCACCCTAACCCTAACTCACTTAACCCACCCTTAAACATAAAGTCTGTCACTATCGCACACTCATCCTACCCGCACCCTAACCCTAACTCACTTAACCCGCCCCTAAAACTACAGTCCGTCACTATCACACACTTACCTTACCCGCACCCTAATCCTAAGTCCAACACTACCGCACACTCACCTTTCCCGCACCCTAACCCTAAATCCCTCACTATCGCACATTTACCTGTCTGCTCCCTAAGCCTAAATCCCTCACTATCGCACACTTACTGAGTCGTGCTCACACGTTGCCCATGTCGGTGTTTCGGCTGTCAGGATTTCACCTTGTCGATCATCTGCGTCGTCGGTCTTTTGGTGTCGGTATTTTGGGTGTCGGCTTTGTGGCGTGTCGGTGAAGTGAAGTAGACCCATATATATATATATATATATATATATATATATATATATATATATATATATATATATATATATATATATATATATATACACACACATAGATATACATATATAAACATATCTAGAAACACACACACAAACATGCACATATATGTATATCATATGTATGCACAAATACCTCAAACACATATAAAATCTTCTGGGATGTTTTATGTTCTTTTGTTTATGCAAATAGTTTCTGTTTTATTGTGGGATGGCAAAAATTTGATTTTATTTCATATTCCTTTTCTCTTTCATTAATAGGTATTAGAAATCTTTGCTTACAAAATATACATTTTAGAATGTTTTATATTTAACATTTAATGAGACTATTTTAAAAACGCCACAGCTACAGAGTAAATGTTCACTAGGTGTATAATGTAGTGAGTATTATACACAATGTGCCTATGTGCCATCCACAAAGTTCCCATGATTTTCACATCTGGCACACATGTGACCGATAGTAGTGCTTTGTTCAAGGAAACGTTCCACAGGGTCATCTAGCTCATAGGTGTACCCACCCAACCAACCCTAGAGCCCATGATGGTCCACTCATATGAATACAGAGGTCTACTTCTAAATTTCAAGCTTTCAAAACTCAAATTGCTTATGGTCGAGACCATAAGATCGAAGTTTTGAAACTTCAAAATTTAAATAAAAAAAAATAAAAATAATTTTTTTTTTTTTTTTTTACATTTTTGCATGGGGTGGCCCCACACCCCCTGTTAATTAAATATATCAACTTTGAGATTGCACTACAGTGAGGAAAATGGTAAATATACTATTTTGTGCTGTGCGGCGTTTTTTATTTAAACGGTCCAAAGTTTCAAAACTTTGATCTTATGGTGTCAACCATAAGCAATTTGAGGTTTTAAAAGTTCAAAATTTAGAAGGTTAGCCATATATAGGTAGCAGACTTCTTATAATGGTTTGCTGTTGTGTATTACAGATGCAATGTAGCCATGGTTAGTCCCATCTACAGCCCCCAGACAGAGGCAGAGATGATGTACAACACCACACTAGTGCAGACACAGAATATCATCAAATGTGTGTTGAGTTTGCTGGACACATATCTGCTGCCTGGCTACATCTGGTGATTTGTTGCAGTATATTGCTAAGATTGCAGCAAACTAATTGTGGTCAGTGATATGCTGAACAATATGACCATAGCATTGGCCAACATTGCTGTGCAAGCAGCAGAGGATGAGGTAGAGGAGGAGATTGGTGAGAAATTGGAAGAGGGAACAGATGCATTAGCCTACATAGAACAAAAGTATGACATGCATTTACACACACAGATTATACAGTACAGTGCATGGAATGGCCATGCTCTGCATCAGATGTTACTATACTGTTTAATTTCTCCAAGGGTTTCTAATATCATGATGGGAATGGAGCTCATACCTAATTAGGGTATAATTAGAGTTCATGAAATTAGTATTGTTTCAGTATTTGATGTTAGCCAGGAGTTGCAAGCCAGGAAATGGCAGGCTACAGTAACCATTGGTTGCTCAAGTGGAAGGTGGCACATTGGCATGGGACAACAATGCTAGCATAAAGAAAAGTCATGGGTGATGCCTATGTTAAGCCTACACATGGCTTGCATGTTGTGGGGTGCCAGGGTCATATCCTCTGGTGATGGTATACAGCTTCCAGGCATAGACTGATGGCTAAGTATATCATCTGTCCCTAAAGAGGCAAGTACAAAGGCATGTGCACATGAGGTTGGGGTATCACTACCAGTAGTGACAATCATCTCAAGCCAAGTCGGGTGGTTAGCCCTGCCATGGTCAGTCATTCATACCACTCACACACACACACACACACACACACACACACACACACACACACACACACACACACACTCACATACGGCCAATTTAGAGTGTCCAATCCCCCTTCAGGGAAGGCCATAACATAGGTTGTGTACTCAGGAATGTGGCTGCTTACCCTACAGCGTGGTTATGGCAGGTGGCTGGCTGCCACTATGCCCTGTCCAGCCAGTTGTATCATTCAGGGGTGCATCCTCATGGAATACCATGGCCCAGAGTCAGGGGTGTGTGTGGTGTGTCCAAGGTTTAACTGGTCAAATGTCATGCACATGCATGGGACCTTCAATGACCATGTACAGAAGTGATGTTAGAGCCAAAAGAAAGTCATTCACATCCATGTATGTGGCCATGGCCAGTGGAAGAGCAAATGGTAGACCCTGAAGAGTCTCATCCACATCCACATAATCAGCCACTACTAGGAGTGGAGGTGACGGTGGTGCGAGAAGAGTGTAGTTTATGCCCATAGGTGTGTCCATGGACAGTGCTGGAGCCAATAATCTATGGACAGTGGCTGGGAACAACTGCAATGTGCAACACTCCGTATTTTTTTCTGTGCCTGGCATTTGCAAGAAGCAGCAGAACCCACTAATGGTTGCCAATTGGACTTCCATTCCCTGTAATGGTTGGAGGTATTCACAAAGGCTTTGGACATCTTCATGCAAGCAACACAGCATACAGGGTGTCTCTGATATGGTTTGAGTAACAGCCAGCTGTGCTGGATTACTGCTGTTTTGATGCCTAGGGTAGCACCAGCATTATGCAATAACTGTGTCTTTTGACATTCACCAAAAATGCCATGTCTGTGCAACTCAGAAGTTGTGCAGCCCGCTAATGCTAGCTGGGTTTCTGCTGCTTGTCTGTCATGCATGGGAGGCACATGGACAAAGTTTCCTTCACAAAATATAAGTGATGCATAAGGGCCACCCCGAGCATCTGTAATTCCATCAGCTGTGGGAGAGCAGAATGTTCCCTCCATTGTTAGTATTGCGGAGTGGACCAAAGTGTCCTCTGATTATGCCATTTGCACAATGTCATCATTGTCAGCCTCTACACACTGACTTTGGGCATGTTCAGACCTGCACTTCTAGAGCCTCTCTCAGTGGAACTGGTGAAAGCATGCAATAACTTAACCATGTGTAAGGTGGTATGTGTGCAACCCCTAATACCACCATGCATTAGAAAGACAGCTGAATGTCAGGAACATACATAACCTCTGACCATACACATACCCATTTGTGTAGAATGTGTTTATTACAGTCCTGATGTCCCTTGGTATCAGAAATGTGGTACGCTATATGTGACTGCATTGTGCAGAGATGCTTGCCAGTTTCAGCTTGCAATGGCATATCACATAACTCCCCTCTACACTCTCCCACAGACACATAGGCAACCTGTGTTGCAGGTGATCATAGTTGAAAGTTGATGTTCTTGGGTGGCAGTAAAGCATGTGGTGAAGTCTATGCCAGACAGATTTGCTACCAATGTGCTATATGACTGACAGTTGCCAGTACTTACCAGGGCATCACAATGGACATTCAGGCAGTTCTTCCAGATCCAATTCACCACCCAGAATTACTGTCCTGTCAGTTCCTCTACTATGGGTTATAAAGAATCCATCTCTGTTAGTTAAGAAGGGCTTGTGAAGTGGCCCCAGAGGCCGACCTGTCTGCAGCTATGCCTTGTGCTGTGATCATCATATGGAAGATCATGTCATTAGCTCTCCAACACACCTGCAGCACTGTCTGACTGTGTCCACCCTCAGTCTTTATTGACTGCACCATTTCATGACAAACCTGGTCCCTGAAGACCTTATCTGCCTCATCCTTCATCAAGATTTTCCTGCCATGGGTGCACAGGTTCTTCAGCTAAACATCAGTTTCCTATAGGGTGAATTGTCTTGTGTGCTTCCATTCTTTTGGTGCCATGACAGCTAAGATATCAATATATACAAATAGGCCTGTTCATGTTGGACAAATGCCTACAACCTCACTGCCACACCATCACCATCACTCTAGTGGGTGCTACTTTGTGCAATGCTATGATATAACTGCTGTGCTATTGTGCCACACTGTGTTATGTGCAGGCATGTCATCCACATATACTGGCCCTCACTGTGGTGCCTACAGCGCAGTCTTTCTGCACTGAACTACAGATCCAGCATCCCTGGGTGGGTAAATAACATAGTCTCTTGTGATCTCCCTAGATCACCTGCCCCAACAGGCATGTTATCTGTCATTGCCTGTTTCTCATGGTTTGTGCAGTTGCCTGCCTGAACGTACTATCACCTGACATGCTTGGACCATGAGACATGAATGGATGTTTCCTCCACCACAGGAATAGCAAGTATTCTGCCTGTTTCTTGTAAAATTACTGTTTGGATATCACCCCCCCCCCCCCAAGCACAGCAACATTTTGCACCTGCTTCCTGTACCCTAATTGTGTTGGCATCCCTCCATCTCAGCACAGTTTGCCATATCCCTGCCAGGGCCATTGCAGTGTAGCAAACAGCAATCACTATGGTATGACAGCTGTGTACAGCAGCCGTACACCCTGGAGTTGTTTCTGCAGTGCATTGTACATTGCCAGTAATCCTTTCTGAAGCTGATTTCCCCCTATATAGGTTTTCTTTACTGTACTCCATTTGCTATAGTTTATGATTCTCTGTAGCAAGGTGTCTCACAGTATGGCAACCTCAGTGTTCATCATATTATTAAGAGACTTGTAGTCCTCTGATTATGCTAATGAGGCAGTTTTGCATTAATTCTCTGAACTGCACCAATAATATAAATTATTACCAACTCTATAAAGCCTGTTCTGTCTAGCGCATGTGCACTATAAAAAATTAAGATATGTGACATTTTTAATTGGGCCGTACTACTTCACATCTGCAGCAGTCATTATGCTACCTAGCTACACATCATGGACATGCTCAAACATGTAGGTCATGTAGTGTGTACGTGCCTGTAGAGCCTGGCCTCTCTGCTGTCTCCCTATCCTTGCTTAACCATGTGGATCACACTACCATGCAACATGTATGCATGCAGTTGACCAAGGGTCAAGTGACCTAGAACAACACAGCCTACTTCCTTGCTTGGCGACTGCTGCTTTTGTGAATGCATGGCTTCAGTGTGCAGCACTGTCCCTTGTAGGTCCATGATATGTTTGCATTTCTGCATACCTATTCCTATCTGGCCATATTGCACAACTTTGATCATCCTATTTATGGCAGCATAGTGACCTCATTGTTCTTTCTTTCTGAGCACCTCTCACTATGTAAATGAAAATTCTGGTCAGAACTGGTCCAAAATTATTGTTTTATGCAGATAAGCCATCTCTGCCCACTATCATTGCAACTTAAAGAAAACACCTCTAAGGTCACCTTTATTCATACAAAAACAGTCTAATGCCTTTTGGGTAAAAAGATAAACATTTGCCTTTCTAATTTCTTCAGCAGATTTGAAGAAGCAGGCAATCTCTGAAACAAAGTGATCAGATTTGTGCATTTTGAGTATTTGTGTTTTGCTAGAATAAATGGCACACGAATATCCATATAGTACTTACTATAAAACAGCAGAAATAATAAAACAATTAACAAGCATGTATCAGCATAATAACATGAGAAAAACAGTTTAATACAATGAAAATACACATATGCATAGCAATGTGTGTGTGTGTGTGTGTGTGTGTGTGTGTGTGTGTGTGTGTGTGTGTGTGTGTGTGTATATATATATATATGTGTGTGTATATATATATATATATATATATATATATATATATATATATATATATATATATATGGGTCTACTTCACTTCGCCTAAAACTCATTTGACAGAATGATCAGGACCAAATTGCCTAATTTTCAAATTACCACAAGCTCATTTGACCAAATCCCATTTCACTGAAAGCTTACAATGCTGAATTTCAAAATACTAAATTTTATACCATAGACATGCACATTTACAACACCAATGACTAACTCTTTTCAGAACTTAAAAACGACTTACTTAACCTCTTAACAGAAACCAGACAATATAAAGCCAAGCTAGGTTGGGGGCTATGCCCCCCCCCAAACTATATATATTAACTCCAGGATTGCACTACAGTGGGGAAAAGGGCATATACCTTTTACTTGCCTTACAGTACTCTACACATTGCCACTACTGCTGGGAACTCACAAAACATCCACCATATTACTTTAGATACTTCCCATAAAAATGTAGAGACATACCCACATTTAGAAACACTACACTACAACATTGCTTTCTGCTTGACTATCAGTGTTCTGACAGTCAGCGCTTTAAGTTACAATAGTTCTTTTTATCACAAGCAAGTCACAGGTGAAGGGGAAACCTACATCATGGCTATGGCTTACAATTCAGTATAATAAGATCCAGCCAAATGAGTTTTTGGTAATTTGAAAATTAGGCAATTTGATCTTGGTCAAATTAAAAGGGAATATTCCCTTATACCCACTGTGCTATGATCTCAGAAACAGCCATCTCCCCACATATTCACCCTTACTTAACCACACTTTCGCAAAAGTGCTTTTTCGGTGAAAAGCACTTTCACAAAAGTGTGCTCAGCCATTTCACTTTCGGTGAAACGTCCGTTCGCTCAATAGTGCGGATCCCATATATATATATATATATATATATATATATATATATATATATATAAAACAAAACAATGAAGTAATTCCAGCATAGCACCACAACACCGTCAACCATAAATAACCTTCGTAGGCATCAGGAAGAGCAAAATAACTTTAATAGCTCGCAGACAGTAGAAATACAACTCCATCCCGGTTTCACCTCTTAGGTGTCATCAGTGGATTATACCTAGTGCCGCATCATGAAAACATTAAATATGCCCCCCTTAAAGAGACATTTCTCATATTCTGTATAAGCACCAATGTATATACAAAAAATACAGAAAAATACAAAAATAGAAAAATCCTGTCATTAATGCAGTTCTTATCTAGTTTAATCTAAATAAACATACCAAAAATACATACACACAGATATATATATATATATATATATATATATATATATATATATATAATTTTTTAGTAACTTGTAAAATTGATATTTTATTCACCCAAAAACCAGTAGCTAACCTTTTAAAGAAACTCATTTAGACCAGGTTTATATAAGGCTCCCAAATTCAAAATCCACATTCTCTCCTTTTTGTCCAACAATAAATGTTTTTCAGCCTCCCTCATGTTGAAACTACATATTGTATCGATCCCTATAAATATAAAGTGTGCCGTGACATCATCACTTTTATGTTTATATAGGGCACTTCGTACCCACTGGCATTTAATGTCACTTATATTTAATCAGTGGTGGCTGGTGACTTCATATCAAAGGGGGGCTGCAGGAGACAGCTGAATGGGTGGGGTCAAGGGGAAGGGGTGTGGTCAACTAGAAAGGGGAAGAGCTAAAACCACAAAAACTAACTTTAATTAAATACGCTGCCCTGGGTGGCAAACCATCATTATGAGAGTCCAATCAAGACAAAAATAAGTGTAGAAGAATAAAAATATTTCAATGCATTGGCTGCATGACAGCTTACTTAATATCTAGATGGAAACAAAAGGTTGTGAGGCATGAAAAAATAAATGACTTTTTAAATACATTACTGGAATGCCAGTCAAAACCAAGTATAAGAAAAAACAGAAGCACTCAACTCAAACCACTTCTCCTTGCACTGCAGTTCTAATTATAATTTATATTCAGCTTTATTAAAGTACCAAGTAACATGCTGAAAGCTGAAAGTAGAAATCTCTGTGATGCCCCCACTTGTAAAAATGTTTCTTATCCAAAAAAGACCTGCTGCCTGACAACTATCTACTTGTTTCATAGGGAAAACATGATCAAAGTAAAAAATGAAAAGCAAACAAGAAACAAGCTCAAGATACATTGCTTAAAGGATTACTGTACAGGTTATGGACCACACATGATTGGCATTCTGTTTAGTTTATGGGTAAAGTCTGTAGAGATGACTGGAAGTCTCCAACAAGTGTAATGAGCTTTTTAAAATAATGGAATCCTGTCCTTTAATACCCAAGGCTTATACATTATCTAGTCAAGTATTCTCTGCATGGCAACAACAGAAAGGCTTTCAATGTTGGCAATTCTTTAACAGTATGCTTACTAAAGCTTACTTGTATCTTACGATCTCAGACAAGCTTACCTTATGGTCATTAAAGCATTGCTACTTAAACACAGAGCAACAGGCACTTTCTGAGTAATAAGCATAAATCTGAGTAATAAGCATAAATCAACAGTACAAAAATATGACAGAAACCAGACTGTTCTGCAAAATCAAGGACAGATGAAAAGCCACTGTAGTACTTGTGTCTACCTTGGATGGGGGGACACACTGCACATTTACACTGCATAACTACTCCTTGCCTTGCTTGGATACATCCAGAGTCACTACATGGGGGAGTGGGGTGCAACAAGTATGTCACAATTTGAAATGTCTCTGGCTGACTGTGATGGCCCTGACACATTTGTCATACCTCTCAACCTCAGAGCAAGAAATCTGGAAAAAGCCATACACAGAATTGGGACAAAGGCCCAAAAATAAGGACAATTTTTAAATATTGCTCTAATAAACTTAGAAAGATAATAGAATAGGTCTTGCATTAGTATGAATTTTCTGAAGGGTATAAAATCTGAAACTCAAATGTCTGTCATTATTTAATGTCAGTCTTTAGTGATTTGTCACTAATTTGCCAAAAAACACAATTTTATGAAAAATGGACCAAAAATGTGATGCAAAAATATAAAATAGCCACACAATACAGCTGGGAACCTGTCAAAGTAGGGACACTTTAATATTAGTACTGCTAACTTGAGCAGCTGACAAAATAAAAGAATCTACATGCATTTCAAGTAATCTATAACTTTGATTATTACAGTTATTCCTTAATTGTAAGCCCTCCATGTTTTCTTCCAAAATTGCTATTTTGTGGAGGGATTATTAGGGGGAAGAGCAACATTTTGAGCCAAAATCGGGGACAGTTGAGAGGTTGGCTATGCCTAATTCTATAAAGCAATTTATTTGCATGTACCTCTCAACCTGTTAATGCAGTAAATATGAACAAGGCCAAATATATTGGGGGAACATATAAACAGTACTAAAAATTGCTCTTGTATAAATTGAGACAGTTGATAGAATAACAGTTCTTACTTTAGCATGCATTTTTCTGAAGGTTATGAAGTCTGAAACTCAGTGTATCATTATTTAGTGACTTGATTCCTAAATGATTTGCCAGAAAACTACAAATTTTATGAAGAACAAACCAAAAATAAGAAGCAAAAATCTATTCATTCTTTGAAAATCTGGACAGTTGGGAGGTATAGTTCAGCTGGGCCTGTCTGAGTTTGCTGCCCTTCCCCCCTGACAAAATCATGGTTGAATGGAGCCTCTGCAGCCATTCCAATGAACCATTACTTGGCTATTTCACTCCATTTACCATAAACACTAATGTGCATACTGCTTTACTTCTATGATGAGTTGGACTTCATTTGAAAGTTTTATTTTGTATTTTACAGCACAAACACTAAGTCATCTGCTAAACAAAGCAATGCAGTCTCACAATGAAAACTTAGCATTAAAACTTCTCTGCCATTGAAACTCACATTCATTGAAACAGCATTGAAACCCACATTCAAAGAAAATACATTTTGCCAGTGGCAGATAAAGATTAATTTTGGGCTGTTTTCAAATCATAGGCCCCTTGCATATGAAACATACATGTGCTCTTTGATACACCTTCCTCATTGTACTAAATTATATTCCTTGTACAATACAGTACAGTTGTTAGAGGGCGTTTTAAATTTGTTTTGAACATTTTTCCAGTAAGCAATGAAACAAAACGCATGCACCCACAATGGCAAAACTGCCCAGTTCAGAACATTTATCATAAAAGTCTACTCAGACTTCCACAGTCCACCATTATTAGTAAATATGCACAATTCTACAGTCCACCATTATCAGTAAATATGCACAATTCTACAGTCCGCCATTATCAGTAAATATGCACAATTCTACAGTCCATTATCAGTAAATATGCACAATTCTACAGTCCATTATCAGTAAATATGCACAATCTCTGAAGAAGTAAAAGTCATCTAAATAATTCCACATTAAAGAAATCTGTAACTAATGAAGAGGTTGCTGCTAGCAAACACCTTTATATTTCATGGTTTCATCGAAAAATAAAGTGTCTGTTGCCCCTCAGGAATAAATTGCCTATATTACATTAAAAAAATGATAGCTAGTAATATTGCAAGAGGAAATGGATGGCAAACTGATAACAGACTCATAGTTAGTATCTTCACCAAGGAGAACATTCTCAGTACAGCAGCATCCACCCCATGTGGGAGTAGAACCCACAGTCTTCTGCACCAAAAGCAAGTACACAACCTGTTGTGCTATTAACAAGGCAAACCAACTTCACTTAAGCAACACTAAACTTCTGTTCCCCTGCAGCTCTCAGCTCCTTGTAAAATCTACTCAATACTCAACTGCATCTCAACTTCGCAGACAAGAAAACTGGAAAAAGCCAAAATGTATTGGGGGGGGGGGAGTCAAAAGCCCAAAAACCAGGGACACATTAAACATTGCTTGTATAATCTTGGAAAGTTGCTAGAATAAAATGCTGTGTTACCACCATACATTTTACTGTCAAGGTCCCTGTGCAAAACAGTCAGAGCAACATACCACTATGCCAAATCAGCTGCTTTGTGAAAGAGAAATGCTGCATTACCACCATACATTTTACTGCCAAGGTCCCTGTGCAAAACAGTCAGAGCACCATACCACTACGCCAAATCAGCTGCTTTGTAAAAGAGAGGAAGACTGAAACTTAAATGGCTATCATTTAGTGAATTCAGTTCTCACCATAGCTGTCAACCTCTTAGTACAAAACACCTGGACAAACCCAGTAATGAGGGAATACAGCCCTCAAACATATTCAGTGAATTCAGTTCTTGCCATAGCTGTCAACCTTAGCACAAAAAACCTGGATGAAGCCAATAGTGGGGGAATACAGTCCCAAAAATAGGGACACATTTCAAATATTCATCTTATAAACTTAGAAAATTGCTAGAATAAAAGGTTGTGTTACCATGTATTTTCTGAAGAACATGAAGAATGAAATTCACATGCCTGTCAATTTTACTGCTGACAGAACAAAAACTATTTTCAGCAGCAACCCAGGGAGAAATACTGCAGACATGTCTTTGTAAAATGACAGGGCACCAGAGCAAATCCACACAAACACAGGGAGGAGATGCAGACTCCACACAGAAGGCACCCCAGCCAAGAATCAAACCAGAAAACCTATAGCTGTGAGGCAACAATACTACCACTGCACCATCAAATATGCAAGGAATTAAACATTCAGAAACCTGAAGTCTGAAATTCAAATGCCTGTCAATTTTATTTAACATTTGTTAATCAGGACAGTCTGACTTGGAACAAAAAAAATTTTCAGCAGAGGCCCAGGAAGAAATAATGCAGACATGTCTTTGTAACATGGGAGGACACAAAAGCAAACCCACACAAACACAGTGAGAAAATACAGACCCCACAAAGAAGGCACCCCAGCCAAGAATCAAACCTGAGAACCTGCAGCTGTGAGGCAACAATGCTACCACTGCACCATCAAATATCAAGCATTGCAACATTTACAAACCACAGATATTATGAGGAACAGATCAGATCAAATATGAGGCAAAAATCTGCAATTTTTTTTACAAATGATGGTAGGTAGGGAATTCAGGTCTTTAACACCTGCATACAAGATACAGGGTTCAAGCCTGAGGTATTCCCTACCACACACACACACCTGTAGTAGCAAACCACAAAAAACAAATATACTGCCCTGGGTGCCAAACCGTCATTATGAGAGTCCAATCAAGACAAAATGAAGTGTAGAAGAATAAAAATATTTCAATGCATTGGCTGCATGACAGCTTAATATCTAGATGGTGAGGCATGAAAAAATAATTTACTTTTTTTTAAATACATTAATGGAATGCCAGTCAAAATCAAGTATAAGAAAAACAAGCAGCACTCAACTCAAACCACTTCTTGCACTGCAGTTCTAATTATAATTTATATTCAGCTTTATTAAAGTAACAAGTAACATGCTGAAAGTAGAAACCTCTGATGCCCCCACTTGTAAAAATGTTCCTTATCCAAAAAAAGACCTGCTGCCTGACATCTACTTGTTTCATGGAGAAAACATGATCAAAGTAAAAAATGAAAAGCAAACAAGAAATAAGCTCAAGATACATTGCTTAAAAGGATTACTGTACAGGTTATGGACCACGCGATTGGCATTCGGTTTATGGGTAAAGCCTGCAGAGATGACTGGAAGTCTCCAAGTGTAATGAGACTCTTAAAATAATGTAATTCTGTCCTTTATTACAAATGCTGGCATATGCATTTCAATACCCAAGGCTTATACATTATCTAGTTAAGTATTCTCTACATGGCAACAGAAAGGCTTTCAATGTTGGCAGTTCTTTAACAGTATGCCTATTAAAGCTTACTTGCATCTTGCAATCTCAGCCAAGCTTACCTCATGGTCATTAAAGTATTGCTACTTAAACACAGAGCAACAGGCACTTTGAGTAATAAGCATAAATCAACAGTACAAAAATTATGGCAGAAACCAGACCATTCTGTAAAAATCAAGGACAGATGAAAAGCCACTCTAGTACTTGTGTCTACCTTGGATGGGTAGGATTCTCTGCACATTTACACTGCATAACTACTCCTTGCCTTGCTTCGATACATCCAGAGTCACTACATGGGGGACTGGGGTGCAACAAGTATGCCACAGTTTGAAATGTCTCTGGCTGACTTGTGATGGCCCTGACACATTTGTCATACCTCTCGACCTCAGAGCAAGAAATCTGGACAAAGCCATACAAAGAAATGAGACAAAGGCCCAAAAATAAGGACAATTTCTAAAATATTGCTCTTATAAACTTAAAAAGCTAATAGAGGTCTTGCATTAGTATGAATTTTCTGAATGGTATGAAATCCGAAACTCAAATGTCTGTCAATATTTTCTAACTTCAGTCTAATTATTTGTCACTAATTTGCCAAAAAAACACAATTTTATGAAAAATGGACCAAAAATGTGATGTAAAAATATAAAATAGCAACACAATACAGCTGGGAACCTGTCAAAGAAGGGACACTTTAATATTAGTACTGCTAACTTGAGCAGCTGACAAAATAAAATAATCTACATGCATTTCTGAAATAAAAGTAATCTGATTATTGCAGTTATTTCTTAATTATAAACCCTCCATGTTTTCTTCCAAAATTGCTATTTTGCGGAGGGATCATTAGGGGAAGAGCAACATTTTGAGCCAAAATCAGGGACAGTGAGAGGTTTGGCTATGCCTAATTCTATAAAGCAATTTATTTGCATGTACCTCTCAACCTGTTAATGCAATAAATCTGGACAAGGCCAAATATATTGGGGGAACATATAAACAGTACTAAAAATTGCTCTTGTATAAACTGGGACAGTTGATAGAACAGGTCTTACTTTAGCATGCATTTTTCTGAAGGTTATGAAGTCTGAAACTAGTGTGTCATTATTTAGTGACTTAATTCCTAAATGATTTGCCAGAAAACCACAAATTTTATGAGGAACAAACCAAAAATAAGAAGCAAAAAATCTATTAATTCTTTGAAAATCTGAACAGTCGGGAGGTATAGTTCAGCTGGGGCTGCCTAAGTTTGCCGCCCTTCCCCCTCACAAAACCATGGTCGAATGGAGCCTCCCCCTGCAGCCATTCCAATGATCCATTACTTTGCTATTTCACTCCATTTACCATAAACACTAATGTGCATACTGATTTACTTCTATGATGATTTGAACTTCATTTGAAAGTTTTATTTTGCATTTTACAGCACAAACACTAAGACATCTGCTAAACAAACTTGGCATTAAAAACTTCTCTGACCTTGAAACTCACATTCATTGAAACATTAAAACCCACATTCAAAGAAAATGCATTTTACCCGTGGCAGATAAAAATTAATTCTGGGCTGTTTTCAGTCTGAAACTAGTGTGTCATTATTTAGTGACTTAATTCCTAAATGATTTGCCAGAAAACCACAAATTTTATGAGGAACAAACCAAAAATAAGAAGCAAAAAATCTATTAATTCTTTGAAAATCTGAACAGTCGGGAGGTATAGTTCAGCTGGGGCTGCCTAAGTTTGCCGCCCTTCCCCCTCACAAAACCATGGTCGAATGGAGCCTCCCCCTGCAGCCATTCCAATGATCCATTACTTTGCTATTTCACTCCATTTACCATAAACACTAATGTGCATACTGATTTACTTCTATGATGATTTGAACTTCATTTGAAAGTTTTATTTTGCATTTTACAGCACAAACACTAAGACATCTGCTAAACAAACTTGGCATTAAAAACTTCTCTGACCTTGAAACTCACATTCATTGAAACATTAAAACCCACATTCAAAGAAAATGCATTTTACCCGTGGCAGATAAAAATTAATTCTGGGCTGTTTTCAAATCATAGGCCCCTTGCATATGAAACATACATGTGCTCTTTGATACACCTTCCTACTGCTTTGAACATTTTTCCAGTAAACAATGAAACAAAACTGCCCAATTCAGAACATTTCCATCATAAAAGGCTACTCAAACTTCTACAGTCCACTATTATCAGTAAATATGCACAATTCTACAGTCCACCATTATCAGTAAATAGGCACAATCTCTGAAGTAGTAAAAAAGTCATCTAAATAATTCCACGTTAAATAAATCTGTAAAGAAGAGGTTGCTGCTAGCAATCACCTTTATATTTCATGGTTTCATCGAAAAATAAAGTGTCTGATGACCCTGAGGAATAAATTGCCTAAATTACATTAAAAATAAGCTAGTAATATTGCAATAGGAAATGGATGGCAAACTGATAACAGGCTCATAGTTAGTATCTTAACTTTCAGTATGGCAGCATTCACCCCTTATGGGAGTAGAACCAACAACCTTCTGCATCAAAAGCAAGTACACAACCTGTTGTGCTATTAGCAATGTGAGCTGACTTAGCATAATCAGCACTAAACTTCTCTTCCCCTGTAGCTCTCAGCTCCTTGTAAAATCTACTCAATACTCAACTGCATCTCAACTTCGCAGCACAAGAAGTCTGGAAAAAGCCAAATCTATTGGGGTGGGTCAAAAGGGCAAAAAACAGGGACACATTAAACATTGCTTGTATAATCTTGGAAAGCTGCTAGAATAAAATGCTGTGTTACCACCATACATTTTACTGCCAAGGTCCCTGTGCAAAAGAGTCAGAACATACCACTATGCCAAATCACCTGCTTTGTGAAAGAAAAATGCTGTGTTACCACCGTACATTTTACTGCCAAGGTCCCTGTGCAAAACAGTCAAGAGCAACATACCACTACGCCATATCAGCTGCTTTGTGAATGAGAGGAAGAGTGAAACTTAAATGGCTATCATTTAATGAATTCAGTTCTCACCATAGCTGTCAACCTCTTAGCACAAAACACCTGGACAAACCCAGTAATGAGGGAATACAGCCCTCAAACATATTCAGTGAATTCAGTTCTTGCCATAGCTGTCAACCTTGGAACAAAAAACCTGGACAAAGCCAATAACAGGGTATTACAGTCCCAAAAATAAGGACAAATTTCAAATAGTCATCTTATAAACTTAAAAAATTGCTATAATAAAAGGTTGTCTTACTATATATTTATTGCTAGAATAAAAAGTTGTTTTACTATGTATTTTCTGAAGAATATGAAGTCTGCAATTCAAATGCCTGTCAATTTTACTTCTGACGGAACAAAAACAATTTTCAGCAGAGGCCCAGGGAGAAATACTGTAGACACATGTCTTTGTATAATGGCAGGACACCAGAGCAAATCCACACAAACACAGGGATAAGATGCAGACTCCACACAGAAGGCACCCCAGCCAAGAATCAAACCAGAAAACCTATAGCTGTGAGGCAACAATACTGCCACTGCACCACCAAATATGTAAGGAAGTAAACATTCAGAAACCTGAAGTCTGAAATTCAAATACCTGTCAATTTTGTTTAACATTTGTTAATCAGGACAGTCTGACTTGGAACAAAAAAAAACAATTTTCAGCAGAGGCCCAGGAAGAAATAATGCAGACATGTCTTTGTAACATGGGAGGACACAAAAGCAAACCCACACAAACACAGGGAGAAGATACAGACCCCCCCACACACAAAGAAGGCACCCCAGCCAAGAATCAAACCCAAGAACCTACAATTGTGAGGCAACAATGCTACCACTGCACCATCAAATATCAAGCATTGCAGTATTTACAAACCACAGATATTATGAGGAATAGATCAGATCAAATATGAGGCAAAAATCTGCAATTTTTTTTTTACAAATGGTGGTGGGTAGGGAATTCAGGTCTTTAACACCTGCATACAAGGTACAGGGTTCAAGCCTGAGGTATTCCCTACCACACCACCATGAGTCTAACACACACACACACACACTTACCTGTAGTCCATAACTCCAAAGTACACCGTAAATCCGAAATCCTGTCCGTAAACCACCACCGCACATCCGATCCCTATCCAAAACCCACGCAAATCCGACCCTGCCCGTCGTGAGATCTTCCCCCGATGAGACTGCAGCAAACTCCAATCCAGACCCTGCCCCGTCGCAAGATCCTAAATTCCTGACTGCTGACGTTGCAGTCCGACCCCAGCGAGTTCCCA
The DNA here is from genome assembly GCF_019279795.1 of Protopterus annectens. Taxonomy (NCBI): domain Eukaryota; kingdom Metazoa; phylum Chordata; order Ceratodontiformes; family Protopteridae; genus Protopterus; species Protopterus annectens. The sequence continues at coordinate 504,146,385 of NC_056746.1, read as the reverse complement.
GGACAGTATATGCAGTTTTAAACTGCATAGACTTCTGGGAGCTCTGTTGTCCATGTTTCCCAGTCAGGACTGCTGCTGAGACATCTGCTCATGCTCCAGACTGTCTCAGCAGCAGTCCGGACTAGTGCGCATGCGCAAAGTACACGAATTTTAAATTTTTTTTTTCTATTTATTTCTTTTTTATTTTTATTTTAAAGTTGAGGGGGCTGCAGTCCTGCAGTCCAATAGCACGGGCCACCCCTGTATTTAATGCCTCTCTACTTTTAAAGGATCTTAATGTTTGGCCTATATAAAAGGCCCCACACTGACATACTGCCATATATATTATCCATTTTGTCCTACAAGTTATTAGCTGTTGGATATCATAAACCCTAGATGTATTAACAGATGTAAAAGATTTTGTTTTAGGAATAATTTTACAATATGTACATCTACCACAAGGATTACACACTCTTGCTGTACTCAATTTGGATTTTTTATGCCCCATTTTCTTATACCATGAGAGAGATTGGTGAAAGAGAAATAAATGATGAAGGACTCATAGTAAATCTTACTGAATACTAGTTTAATGATGATGAAAAAGCAGTGTTAAATAAAGGATTTAACTATGTATCTTCTTTTTTTTCTGTCTCAGCATGATATGTGCATGGATGTCAAAAGTTTTTGTAGGAATTTGAACTTGAAGTATTTTTTTTCATGTTAAGAGTGATTTCTCTGTAACTTCTGAATTCAGATTTAAAAAAGGTACTTTTGTACCTCCTTATCACCCAAGGGTGAGGTTGTTTGAGGAAAGTGTACTACGTGAATTGCATAAAAACCAGAATAACATTTTTAGACACAAATTGGTTGCAATTTGACAATTAAAGAAAGGGCTGCTTTAAAAGGCTTAATGGAAAATAAAGATTTAGTTATACTTAAGGCCAATAAGGGTGGAGCATTGGTAGTGTGGGACATCAATGGTTATACCAATGTGGTTAAAAAACAATTGGGAGATAGCAGACTTTATTTAAAACTGCTTTTAGATCCCACTGTTGACCTTAAATATAATATTGATAAGACCCTAAAAGATTACAAATCTAAGGGTTTTATTAATGATACCTTATTAAAGGAATTAATGGTTGATAACCCGAAATCCCAATTATTTTACATCATACCAAAAATACATACAAATGTTTTTCCTCCCCCAGGTAGGCTTATAGTGTCAGGGATTGGGTCCCTAACTGAGCCTATTTCAGCATATTTAGAAATATAGTTGAAACCGTTATTAGCCCTTATTAGATCTAGGATTAAAGATACGAATGAGTTTTTGCAACTGATGGATGATATAATGTTACCTGATGATTGTTATATCTGTACACTTGTACAATCATTGTACACTAGTATTCCTCATCATGGGGGAATAGAAGCGGTCAAATATTGGTTATCACAATTTGAACAATATTCTGTTGAACATTGTTTTTTCTTGATAAATTTGATAAAAATTGTGCTGGAGAATAATGTGTTCTTTTTTGGGAATTAATGTTATTTGCAGTTAAATGGAACTGCAATGGGTAATAAATTCACACCAATATATGCGGATCTTTTCATGTGGTACCTGGAGTGTAGTTTGATTTATGAAGATAGTGTTCCATTTAAATCTACATTAATAATGTGGCGTCGCTATCTTGATGATTGCTTGGCCATTTGGTCCGGCTCTTTGAATGAATGGAACACATTTTAGACCATCTAAATTTCAATGTGTTTGATATAGTCTTTGCAGATAAGAAAGAAAAAATGGCTATTGATTTTTTGGATGTGCATGTAGTTAAAAACAGGGATGGTACTTTAAGTACAAGTTTGATTAGGAAACCAGTCACGAAAAATTCATTATTGAGGGTGGATAGTTGCCATCCAAAACATGTTATACGAAATATACCTAAAAATCAGTTCCAAAGACTTAGACGTATATGTAGTAATGATGTGGAATTTCAGGGAAAAGTTAGACACATGAGGAATAGATTTAAACAAAGAGGTTATAACAAAAGAGTTATAGATCGGGAAATACTTAAGATATCCAACATGGAAAGAAGTTTAATTTCTGTATCTGAGCAACATGGTGAGAATATTGAGGGAGTAATTCCTTTAAGGTTTATTACTACATTTGGCACTAACACCTATAAATTTTGTAGTATAATTAATAATTTTTGGCACATTTTGAAGCAGGATCAATTTTGTGATAGGTACCTTACGGAATATAGGTTCATAGGTTCATAGGTTGATATTAGGCTATCTGCCCTAGGGCATTTATAAGCCTAGCCAGAGTGTGTTTGGCTTTCGCCACCCTTTTAGATTACTTGACTGTGCCTCTGTATAGTAGGTCACAGAAGGTAGCCCTTTTAAGGTTAGTTTACTGTACCTCTGTCAAGCAGGGACACAGAAGAGATCCCAGGGGTAAACTTACGATCTCCCATCCACTCGTCAAGATTTCTCTTGAAGAGGGTCAGTGAGGGGCTCTGCCTAACATGGATTTGGATTTTGTTCCAAAGTGAGGGGAGCCTCTGGGATATGAATCTGTCCCTCCAGCATGTCCTATTTATTACTGTGCTGAGGTTCAAGTCCCTGGAGCGTGTAGCTCTAAGGGATTTGGATTTCCTGAGGTGAAGCATGTCCATTAATTCTGGGTTGGACATGGCTTTATACGTCAGACACAGATCGCCTCTGATATTGTAAATTTGGATACAGGAGAGGTAGAAATATAGGGGAATCACTCTCATGGTATAAGAAAATGGAGCATAAAAAATCAAAATTGAGTACCGCAATGGGTGTAATCCTTGTGGTAGATGTAAATATTGTAAAATTATTCCTAAAACAAAATCTTTTACATCTATTAATACATCTAGGGTTTATGATATCCAACAGCTAATAACCTGTAGGACAGAATGGATAATATATATGGCAGTATGTCAGTGCAGGGCCTTTTATAAAGGCCAAACATCAAGATCCTTTAAAAGTAGAGTGGCATTACATATAAGTGACATTAAATGCCAGCGGGTACAAAGTGCCCTATATAAACATAAAATTGATCATGTCACGGCACACTTTATATTTATAGGGATCGATACAATATGTAGTTTCAACATGAGGGAGGCCGAAAAACATTTATTGTTGGACAAAAAGGAGAGAATGTGGATTTTGAATTTGGGAGCCTTATATAAACCTGGTCTAAATGAGTTTCTTTAAAAAGTTAGCTACTGCTTTTTGGGTGAATAAAATATGAATTTTACAAGTTACTACAAATTTATATATATATATATATATATATATATATATATATATATATATATATAAATATGTATTTCTGGTATGTTTATTTAGATTAAACTAGATAAGAATTGCATTAACGATAGGATTTTTCTATTTTTGTATTTTTCTGTACTTTTTGTATATACATTGGTGCTTATATAGAATGTGGGAAATGTCTCTTTAAAGGGGACATATTTAATGTTTTCATGATGAAGCACTAGGTATAATCCGCTGATGACTCCTAAGAGGTGAAACCAGTATGGAGTTTGTATTTCTACTGTCTGCGAGCTATTAAAGTTATTTGGCTCTTCCTGATGCCTACAAAGCTTATTTATAGTTGATGGTGTTGTGGTGCTGTGCTGGAATTACTTCGTTGTTTTGTTGTGGAATTTGGACTTTCCGTGCACGTGTTTCACGTTATACGTGCACAGGCTACGGATGTGGAGATTCTTATATATATATATATATATATATATATATATATATATATGTATATACACACACACATGTAAACATGCACACACTCACACACACATACATACACACACACACACACACACACACACACACACACACACACACACACACACACACACACACACACACACACACACACACACATATATATATTTACACACACACACACACACACACACATATATATATATATATATATATATATATATATATATATATATATATATATAATATTTTATTTTATATATATGGATCTAGGACGTTTGATCTAATGAGCAAACGTCCAAATCCATAATAACAGAACACACTTTAATGAAAGTGCTTTTATCGAAAAAGCACTTTCGTTAAAGCGTGTTACAAAAAAAAAATAAATGAAACACCACATTTACATTTTAGCAGGGGGGCCTTTGGCCCCCTGCATCCCCCATGTGGGGGGCTGTGCCCCCCCCACACCCCCCTTTCATATTCTCTCTCCAAGACCACACTACAGTGGGGAAAAGGGAATTTTCCCTTACCCGCAACGTAGTACAGCCTCAGCAACAGGCATACCTATGCGAAAGTGCTTCTTTGGTAAAAAGCACTTTCGCATATGTATGCCCGGCCTATCGGGTTTCAGTCGTTTGCTCATTTGAGCAAACATCCGGAACCCATATATATATATATATATATATATATATATATATATATATATATACACACACACACACACACACACACACACACACACACACACACAAACACACACACACACACACACATATATATATATATATATATATATATATATATATATATATGTAAAATATATCTCCATGGCTTTAACCAACTCATTCCAACTCCCACTCCCGCTTATACCAAGGCCCATCTTTACACAGATTGTCGCACCCTTTCCTTTTTCAATGTCCAAACTTTCAGTAATAGGCTCTTATCTTTAACTGGTCCAAACTCAAACACCTCCCTCTCAATAATGCAGTTCTAGAATACAGTCATACTTTCCTGGCAAGGATGCCCGCAGGCAGGTGCAAGTCCCTGAATCAGAGCCGGTTACAACATGAGGCCCACTGATTGGCCGGGAGATTAACTTTCTTTTAATTTAATTTCTTTAATTTTAAAAAATATATATATATATTTTTTAAGGGCGTTCTTCTTTAGGAATGCACTTTGCATACACAGACACAGAAGATAAATTGTTACATCTTCATTTTCTGTGCGCCGGAATTTGAATTCCAGAAGACGTTTGGACTGCGGACTTATTGATAGGAATATTATATAGGATATTTTTCCAGCAACCCTAACTTTGAACATTCTATGGTGTTACAGTATAGTATGTTTAGCAGGGATATTAGATCTATTTCAAGGTTGTGCTCCAGGGCAGGCAACTCGGCATGTAAAAATCTACTGCCAATCATTAGCAGACCGGAGTTCCGCTGTGATGACCCCTAACCAGGAAAAGCCGAAAGACTCAACATTAGATCTGTTTTAAGTAAAAATTGGGTGTTGTTTCATACCCAAACAGATATGATCGTAAAGTTGGAAGAACCAACCACAGTTTATTTATAAAACTGATAAGAATCTTTAATATTATTTTGAACACCCCATTTGTAAGAATGAGGATGAAAAGGGGATGAATAAGTGTGGCAGGTGTAGGTATGGGCAGATTTATTTTAATTGGTCGTGAAGTGGTGGTTGGTAATCTCCCACATATGGTAAAATTTAAGACGGATAACTGTGGGACTTCAGGTTGTGTAAATATTGCTATTTGTGAGGCCTGCCAGTCATTTTATATTGGTAAGACTGAGAAGGTGTTAAGATGATGTATATATGAACACTTATATGCTATTAAGAATAGTCAGCATACAAATGCCCTTTAAAAGCATAAAATTAGGTGTTCTAATTTTACCCAAGTTTTATTTGGGCTTATAGATAAGGTTCACCAAGATAAGGTTAGTGGGAGCTGGGAGAGTTTACTAGCCACAAGGGAATTTTATTGACAACTTAGGTTGAATGCCTCATTACCCCCTGACCATTTAAGAGGTTTTAAAGGGTGATTATTGTTGTATTTGTTATTCTGATGAAGTCTTGGGTATTACCAGACAAAAGCGCTTAATTTTCCTAATAAAATACATCCCTTTGGAGTATTGGGTGGTTTTGCAGTGGTTCCTACAGTGGCTTTTTATTTATTTAACACAACAGGTAGCATACCTGTGTCTTGGTGTAGAAGGCTGTAGGTTCTACTCCCCCAGCATGTAGATTTTTATTTTAAGGGTTTGGAGTGCTGCAATCCTAAGTATGTCCTTCATTGGATGAGATGGGTAGTCACTATGAACCTGTGTTTCAGTTTGCCATCCATTCCTCATTGCAGTATACCAGTTTATCATTTTAACGTAATATAGGCAGTTGATTCTTCAAGGGCAGCAGGCACTGAATTTGTAAGTAAAACACTGAAATATAAAGTTGTTTGCTAGCAGAAACCTATTCCTTAGTTTCAGATCTCTTTAATGTGGAATTATTCAGATGACTTTTACTTCTGAAAACATTGTGCATATTGACTAATATTGGTGGATTGTAATTGCAAGCATTTGAGTGGCCTTTTATGGTTGAAATGTTCTGAATTGTGCAATTTTGTCATTATTGGTTCATATGTTTTGTTTCATTGCTTACTGGACAAAATGTATTATACAAGGGATATAATTTAATTATTATATATTATATTTTAATAGTCAGGAAGGTGAATCAAAAAACTTTTGCATGGTCTTAAAAATGTGTGCAAAGGGCCTATGATTTGAAAATGGCCCAAAGGTAAACTTTATCCATCACTGGCCAGATGCATTTTCTTTGAATGTGTGTTTCAGTGCTGTTTCAGTGAATGTCAGTTTGAAAAGCAGATAAGTTTTAATGCTAATCCTGTTTTCATTGTAAAACTGTATTGCTTTGTTTTGCAAATGTCTATCAGTGTTTGTGCTATAAAATTTGAATTAAAACTTGTAAATTAAATCCAAATATCTGTAATCATTGTAGAAGTAAAGCATAAAGCAGTATGCACACAGAGTTTTGAACAGTGTTTATGGTAACTGGGGATAAACAGCCAAGTAATGGGACACTGGAATGGCTGCGTGGGGGGGTGCTGCATGGGGTGGCTGTGGTGGGGCAGCTCTGGGTTTGCACCCCCCCTGAAAAAGTCCTGCGGGCTTCCATATTTCCTGGATATCCTAAATACCCTTGCACCACTAAGGAAGGTTAGAATAAAAACTACCCATACTCCTTGGCTCTCTCACCCCTATGAAAATTTGGGATCACAACTGGAAACTTTGGCTAAAAACTAAATCTAATGTATTACTCCAAAAATATAAAGAACTTAGAAAGCCCACAAAAACATATTAACAATGAAAAGAAAAATTCTACTATGAGGCCCAATTCACGCACAGCTCTAACCCCCAAAAATTCTGGTGCACTATAAACAAGATCCTAAACCCCAGAAGACCTACCACCCTAAACCACTATCCAAACAATACTCCTTAAGAAACTGCCTCCTTGCTAAACTGTTATTTTATTGAATCTATTTGCAAACGGACCAAAATAAGAACCTTCCACCCAGCTTTCTCAACACTACCAATACCACCCCTTTCTCTCTAAACCCTTTTCCCACCAATTACATAAAATCTCTTCTACTGAAACTAAAACCATGCTCCCCCTCTGCAGATAAACTCCCTCCCTTCTTTCTCAAACTTGCAGCTCAATCAATAGCCTCCCCTGTCTTTATATTCATAAATAGGTCAATCCAAGAATCTACTGCCCCTGACATCTAGAAATCTTTTTACACTGTTCCATTACATAAAGGAGGGAACTTCACTGATCCATCTAACTACAAACCCATAACAATTCTCTCACCACTCTCTAAAATTCTCGAAAAATGTATTCACAAACAGCTTCTTAACTATTGACAATAACCTTTTGACCCCTACAGAACACAGTTTTCGGCCAAACCATAGCACATCTACTGCCCTTCTGTCATTTCCAAATACTGTTGCTGAAGCCAGAGATAAAAAACTAGTGGTGTCATGTCTTTTCCTCACCCTCTCAAAAGCTTTTGATACTGTCTCACACTCTAAACTACTAACTAAACTAGCTGACCTCAACCTCTCCTCCTTGGCTGTTCTCTGGTTCTCAAACTACCTTACCAACAGGCTTCAATCAGTCAGATGGCTTTCTTCCTGCTCCGCATTCTTACCTATCCAGACTGGTGTCCCCCAGCGGTCTATTCTAGGTCCTCTTCTTTTCAACTTCTTCACCAACAACATCCACTCTGTCTGCACCACCTCTACCCTGATAAAATAAGCAGAAGACTCTACCTTTATCTCCTGCTCTGAAATCTCTCACCTCCATTCTATCACTCAAAACACATTACACAATGTCAAACAATGGCTAACTGACAACCAGCTCATCCTTATAGGTTCATAGGTTGGTACTAGGCTATTGACCATAGGGTCTATACGAGCCTAGCCATAACAATTCCCTGGCTATTTCTTCCCACACTATTTACTTTCCTGGACCCCTGTCTAGCAGGGCGATAAACAGCCTCTGCAAGGCTCAAACCCAGGACCCTGCACACCATAGTCAAAGTAATTTACCACTAAGCCATGTCAGATACAACCCCCAAAAAAATCAAATTCTTCATTTTTCTCCCTAAATCCCTCTCCTACCACAAAACCACCTTTACTATCTCATCACATGACAACACCCTTATTAAAGCTGATTCTCACACTAAACTTCTGGGAATTCTAATTGATTATTAATTAAAATTTGACCTGTAGATACAGCACTGTATTAAAAACAAATCAAAAGATCGATTTACTCTATAGAACAAAAGATTCCTAGCCTCTAACTCTAAACTGGCTCTGGCACAAGCTTTCCTCCTACTCTGTCTCTTGTAGGCCTCTCCTATACTCACATTTCTACAATTTGCCTTAATAACCAAACTGGAACAAACTTATAACAACATAGCTCATTTTGCCAGCAATCGTCCACACAAATCCCATCACTGCCTTGCTTTAAAACAGATTCATTGGCTTGAGTTCCCCCAACTTTTCTTTCTTTCCCAGGTACAGCTAACTCACACCTTACTAAGCAAACCCTCAGCCTGTCCTTCCCTCTCCTCTCTCATATCCCTCTATACCTCCTCTTGAACTCTACACATGTCTGATCAAAACCTTCTTAATATTTATAAAACCAACAAAAGCATTGGTAAGCTTCTTTATAAAAGCACAGTGCCCCAAGCCTGGAACAATCTCCCCCCTAATATTAGAAACATCAACTGTACAAACCACTTCATAATTAAACTCAAAAACTACCTTCTTAACTTCAGTTCCTGCCCATGGCAGGACCTTACCTAGACTCACCCCACACACACCTTTCTCTACCTCTCTTTACTCTAAATCTTAGAGCCTTTTTCTACTTATTATCAATCTAGGAGGGTGGCTTAATGGCTAAGGTGTTTGTCTTACAAACACAAGGTGCAGGGTTTGAGACTCACAAGGGATAACTGGCTAAGCTTAAAATGGCTTGCAAGGGCAGTTAGCTTAGTACTAAACTATGAACTATATAACAACACTATAATGCTTTTTCCTACCAGTCAAGCTCTAGCTCTGTGTTAACAGCAACACTACCTTGAATTTATTACCAGTCTAGATCTGTTATCTGTAATATTATGACATACTAGTAGGAACCTAAGTCTGATTTTACTCTTTAATCTCATCTTTTGGATCAATCAGCTTCTGATTTTTGTATATACTTTGATTGTAACCCTCTGTTACTGTAAATCTGTGCAATGATATAACTATGTAATCTCTCTTGCTTTGAAATGCATAATATAACTATTGCAATATTGTTTATTGAATGCATGCATGCTATGCTAATGTCTTGTCCTGTTTATTTTGTCTGGAGCTTTTCTCCTTGGGACTCCACTGAAAACGGACCTTTGGCTCAGCTGGACTAACCCTGTTAACAAATAAATATATGTATAATATAGATAGATAGATATTAAAATGAGAAAACATATTTAATAATATGAAAATTAATACACATATGAGTAGCAGTGTGTATGTATGAAGAAAACACATGTGTAGGGGGTACCACTGAATCAGCAGTAGAACATGGTTATGTTATTTATACATACTTGTGATATGTGCTGGATCCTAGACTACAACTGGGAATTACCTAGTGGGATATGGCCACTTGCTTGGGACCCACATGCAGAAGAGAATACAACGTTGTAAAATGCATTAATTGTATGAAATTTAAGGTCAATGCCATCCCTACAACCTTTTATTGTCTTAAACCACACTATATCCTCTCTATCTCTCTCTATCCCCTAAAAGCACAACCTTTTTCATACAGATGCAGACATGCATCTGACATGCCAAGTACTCTTTACAATAGATGTTCTAACACCATATTCTTAACTAACTTCTCCCAGTATGAAAGCAGAACTGGACATCAAAGTAGTCAAGAATAAGGAGGAAACATGCTGGTAGAATAGCAGTGGTGGTGTTGATTTGTTGCATGCCTCTTTGTGTCTGGGCAGGGACACTGAGGAACACACAATATGAGGGGGTGCATACGAGATTGTGGAAGTTGACAGTGAATTTAGACTGGAATATACACCATGGTCATGTCTGTATTTTCAATGCTTTGAAATAAACTCTAAATGTTACAGCAACAAATGTTTTGCAAATAATTTTCCTACCTTTGAGAATGTCCATCTTTGCTGCCTATATGGCATGTATAAGGTATGGTGACCAGCAAGCCCAAATATGCAGATGAGTGATAAGATCAAAAGCCTTTAACTTTTGTATCTCCTGTAACAGAAATCATACAGGTAATGGTAGTGCAGGGCACAATACATTTGTTCTTGTGCCTTGTGTCACATCACAGGCATATCTGTTTTATTATGTATGCATGTATGTATGTAAGTAAGTGTATATTTATTGCATGTGTTTAACTTAATGTCCAGTGGAGGAAGTCCCTTTTTCACTGCAGTTCAGGTGAGAAAAGTTTCAATAATTAAACCAAGTAGTTGTTTTTACAGCAGGCACAATTATCAGGTTTATTGTGCATTCATTTTTATATTTCATAAAACAACAAGTACTGGGGATCAGAGTACTGGCATATATAATGCAAATTAGGTACAGGTTAATTTTAAAAAGTTAGGGTGTAACTAGTACAAGAAATAAGCAATAAAACAAGTTTTAATAGTTGATCTATTTTAAAATTTGAAGAAATAGCAGATGTGTCAAAATTGAGAACTGTCAAGATTTGTTTAAACTGGATGAAAATTGTAAGAACTGTTAGCTTTCCATTTGTAAACAGATAACCACATAATAGCTGCCACATCATTAGGTGGCAACAAAAGTTAGAATCTAGAATCACAAAAGCAAAGTAAAAATCAATAAAATATTGCAGAGAAATAATGAAACAAGTATTACTAGTAAATGTTAGATGATTGCTGAAGAAGCAGTACCATACAATAATAATAATAATAATAATAATAATAATAATACCAGCTAGTGGATAAAGGATGTTTAGTAAGTTAATTAAAACTGGATTAAATAAAACAAACTTGGATTTTAATTAGGTTATACTGCATTTGCAGTTCTACTAAGGTATATTTTTACTGCAGTCTTAAAGGTTGTGTGCTGTGGTAATACAAATAAGATGAACTGAAATGCTGCTAAAATTAGATACTGTGATTCCTCGCTTAAATTTTTACAAGTTTCATAAGTTTCTAGCTATGCTGCAGTTAGATCAAAAGACTCTCTAGAAATGCAGCTTCCCTTAGCGCATATATATATATATATATATATATATATATATATATATATATATGTCAGTGTGTGTTCTGTTTGATGCATATTTATCAATATGTACTTTAAAGGTTGTTAATGTTTCCAAACTCCTAATTTCACAGGGCACATTATTCCATAATTTAGGTATTGTTTGTGATAAAAAAGAGTTTCTTCTTTTTCTTGTTTTATTTGATAGCAGTTTAAACAGAGGACCCGTAATTCTGGTTTTGTGATATTGGGTACCTAAAGTTAAGCCAAGCTCGTTTCTTAATGTTGGATTGCCCACAGTCATAAAGGCTAGACACAACTTGCCTCTCAGATATCTACAGGCTATGTTGTATACAATGAATTTCTACAATCTGTAGTAGTGATCCATTTTTTTATAGCCACTTATCTTTTTTTGAAGACTACTGTACTCCGTGGAGCATTGTGATTATGCTCCAATATCTGGAAAAAGATATATAGAATTATGATTGGGACGCCGATTGTAGTGAGCATATTATGTGTTTGAGACAGGGGCGCCAAGAAATTCAAGAAGCTCAAGAGGTGAATCTTGGCATCCATGTCAAGAACACATAATTTTTCATTACGATCAGAGATCCAATCATAATTCTTTGTAGTACATGAGATTTATCTTCTCCATAGACCACTAGTTGGTGAAAAATTAGATTAAAAAAAAGAAGTGATGTGTTGTACCAGCTTTAAAAACTGGTAAAGCACTGATGAAATTATTAGGGATGACAGTGGATGATGATAAACAACTTCAGTGGTTATATTACTAAGAGAGATGATTTTAAGTTTTCTTTTTTTCATGAGAGAGAAAGAGACTTGGGAAAAAAATAAAAACATTTTTTGGGGGGAGTTGAGCATGAGTTGTCAGTTACAAAGCCATGTTTCAGTAACTGTTAAAGCTTCCTGAGTATTTTATTTTAGAGATGTGCCAAATTGTCTGATGTGCATATGAATATGGAGTCATCTGTGTATTGTACTAGGGAGGCCTGTTATATGGACATGTGGAGGATGTTGGTGAGAATATTAAAGAGGAGGCAACCAGGAATAGAGCCTTGTAGTATACTGTAGTATACTAATGGTGACTGGGAGGTATGGCTAGAGGGAGGACTGCCATTTTGTTGACTGATAACTATTGGACAAGTAGCTTTTGAACCATAGAAGTGTGGGCTAGGACAGACCTAGTGAGGACGTTTGAAGTAGAAGTTTGTTGTAACAAACTGTGTCAAAGGCTTTAGGCAAGTCTAGAAATAAGGAGGAGGTGATTAGTTTACTGTTATCTCTAGCTTTATTGTCAGTATATGTAAAGGTTAGAAGTGCCGTGTTAGTACAATGGAAGGGACGGAAGCAGTGTTACGTGGGGATAGGAGTTCCTCCTGCAGGAGACAGTTTAGCAATTGTTTTTTAATACATTTTTCAAGTATTTTGAGGAAGAGGGATACAGGTCTAAAGTCAGTGCTGTCTGTTGAATTTCTTCTTTGTTTAGAGGGATAAGTGTGATTTTTTTTCAGTGAGAGGAAATGTTGGATTCCTGGACTGATGTATTTATAGGGATTAAGACAAGATAGCCAATACTATTGGCTGCCATTTTAAGTTACTCACTTGGAAGGTGATCAACTAAAATAGAGCATGGTTTTTAGTTTGTTCAAGAATAATTTTATATAGGATATGTGCACAGATTTGAAGGTGGAAATGGATGTGGTGATATGTGGCTGTTGGGCAGAGTTAGGATTAGATTTTGGGGATTCTCTGGTTAGGGATGCTATACTGTCTATGCAATAAGTGTTAATTCTATTGCAGCTTCAAGTGATAAATTACTGGGAGTAGGCTAAGGATTGAATTTATGGCCAGGATGTATGATTCCTTAAATGGCTGTCCAGAATTTTGAACGGTTGTGTTTCCTATCATTCTGAATGTTGTTATAGTTTAGTTTTTTTATCTTCATTTATTTGCTTTTTATTATGGTTGTGGAGCATTCTGAAGTTTTTTGAGATATTGCAGTGTTTTATTTTTTCCAATTTTTCCATGCTTTTTCTCTGTCCTGCTTAGCATTCTACTCTTTTTCGGTTGCCAAATGGAATTATTTGTTTCCTTCGAGGAGGTGTAAGGCTATTTAGGATATTTTAAAAAGCTGTATTGAATTCATTTACAGCATCATATGGGGGATTTTTAGGATGTTCCAGTTAATGGATGATAGGATAGTAATGAATACAAAAGGAGGCAGGGTATATAACACCTGAAGGGTTTTGAATTCCAGTTTTGTTAACATATGTAGATGACATTATAATGATTGCAAAAACAAAATTTGGATAAAAAAGTAATAATTTTCACAAATGAGTGTCTAGAGGTGATCAGGATGGCTTTAAATAAAGAGAAAAGATTTAGGTGATGCAGTAAAGATAGGGGGCATATATTTTACAATTAATAAATTTTCTGTGTTAGGTATAAAATTTGAGAATAAAGATGTAAGTAGAATTCAATGGGAAAAACACTAGAAGAAATACAATAAACCTGTCTTTTCTAGAGAATATATAAATTGTCATTCAGAAAAAAGCCTTATTTGATAAATTCAGTACTGATGAAAACATAGCATACTTAGCAAATGTATTTATGTTGCCAACAGTATTTGATAATAAATTATTGCAGAAAACGTTTTCATTTATGTGGGGTTCTAGATTAAATCCAGGAAAAAGAGGATTTTTGTATGTAAATAAAGAGGAAGGAGGTTTATGGTTAATTAACCCAGTATTATATGCTACTTCATTAAAATTGTACAATATGTTAAAGTGGATAATGAAAAAGATGAGAGATTAGTAGTCCAATTGCATAACTATTAAGTATGATAACATTTTGAGGTATGGTAAAAAGAGATAGAAGAGAAAAAGAGAATATAAATGAAGCAATAAAATGTTACCAAGAAAAAAATATTTTTGTGGAAAATAAGAATTGATGATATAGAAAATGATACAGTGGTATGGTATAAGACTGCAATGATAAAATATTACTATGTAAAACAATAGGAAAGTAGAATGCCAAGATTTTTTTGTGAAGACTGGTAATAGATAAATTGTGAATAAAAGGAAATATGCAATATAAAAAGAAAAGTGATAGAATATGTTTACATCACCAAGAAGAAGAAACTATGGAATATATTTTTGAAATGTAAAAGAGTGAAAAAGTTATGGGGAAAACTGTGAAGAAGATTTTTTTCAAAGATATGGAAGAAGTGGATCAAATAAACATGAATATGATTAAATATGGATATTACAAGAATATAAGTGAAGAATATGTTAAAGGAATAGATAAAAAAGTTATTTTATGTTATATGGGTTATATGGAATGAAAAAATAAATGAAATTATGTTTAATGGTAAATGGATTTTAGCAACAATATTAAGTAAAATTAAATGGTGGTTATGGAAGAAGGAGTAGGGGTTTAATAGGGATACAAATTTAGTATGGTTGTTAAGGAAATTATGAATATGTGTAAATAGATTTGTATATCTATAGATTTATACATTTGTAAACATTTGTAAATATGAAAATATGTGGTAAATAAGAGTTCCTTTTGTATAAATAAAGAAACTCTACTATTTTCAATAGGTGCTGTAGGACCTTTTACATCCACCTGTACTACTACCAGCTCAAGCAGATGGGGTCTCAGTTTATCATCTCATTCAAAGTACAGCACACTCAGGAGTGAAGCACCCCCCCTATGCTGTACCATAGTGTCAGCAATCAATCTACTTGGTGCGAGAATAGAACTCACAGCCTTCTGTACCAAAGGTACTACCTTTTGCGCTACTGACACTAATAACAGTCATATAATGAGAATATTAGCCTTGCATTGAATAATCCAAGCATGTAGTTCAGTAGTTTTATTTCTTATGCTTCTAGTATTTATGGTGGCAAAAGGTAGATTACTGGGGTGGAGGGTTGATAGTTGTGGGGTTAGAGTAGTGTGTGGAAGGGAATTGATGTTTGTTATGGTAGGTGGAGCCAGGATTAGGGTGAATTTTTCCTCCTAGGATGATTTTAGCATATTGAGGTAATATTGATGCTTGTTTTTTTTTTGTTTGTTTTTTTGGAGAGTATTTCCCACTTCATTTTGTTTTGATGTGAGCTAAAATTGAGTTAATCAGTCTGCATTTAGGGTAAAGGTGAGGGGCTTCATTAAATAGGTTTGGCATGATGTGTGGAGAGTTTAGGGAGAGAGTATAGATAGGTAGGTGGAACAGAGTTGAAGAGATGTTGAGAACTATTATTGAGTCACAGTAGGATGGGAGATGGCTCAGGAGGATGAGAATAATATAGGAGTAGTGTAAGGATGTGTATTTTATTGATGGCAGGTAGTGGGGAAGTAGGAATCATGAAGGAAGCAAGGAGTTACAAGGTTTAATGTATGTCAGAGAAATGCTTTATTATTACCACCCAATGATTTTCAGAATTTATAGTAGTAGTATATTTTTTTTAGTAGCAGTGACCTGGAATCAAACAGCAGCCCAGAATGGTGAGCCATAACAGAGCTATGGGAAGAAGGGAAAATACTGCTCAGCTTGACTCCTTTATACCCAGGAGTGCCAGGTAAGGACTTCCAGTATTGCCACATCACCCAGTGATCCTCAATGGACAGTGGAAGCCAATAAGGCTAGAGTACTGGTTTGAAAACCAAGAGGTCTATGAGGTAGCAAGTATTCACTTCTCCTGAGTGTTGGCCATGCAGAAGCAAGGGTCAACCAAAGGAACAGAGCCTCAAAAAATGTCTGCATGTTACTTCACTGGAGTAGGGACATGGGTAAGCCATGCAAATAAAAACCCTTTAACAACACTGTGTTACCTCCCTGACAGAGGAATTGATGCAGTGAATGGCCATCACAGAGCCACAGTCAATGAATATCAGTGGTGGAGAGGTGTAGAAAGTGTTCAAAAAAGCATACATAATAATATGATTGTGACAGAAGTAAGGTTTCCCCTGCCAAAATTTACAAAGCTGACATAAGCGTTGGTGTCATTCATCCATCCATCCCATTTTATTCTAATAATCCAATCTGCCTTTTATGGGGCAGCAAGGATATAACAGCCTTTTCAAACAGCCAGTTGCCATGAGGCTTTGAAACTCATTTTGATCAAGTTACCAGCTTATTAAAGAATGAACACTCTCACTCACTTACACACTACATGCACACCTGTGAGCAATTTGAATATTATCAACTAATCTATTGTATGTCTCTTGGAGGTGGAAAAAACCATAGCAGCCAGAGAAAATCCATATAAAGGCAGGGAAGTCATGCAGACTGCACAGAGAAATCATCCCAGCCAATAATCAAACTTGAGAACGGTAGCTTCCAGCAGTACTCAAACATCTGAGTGGTTATCTCTGACTATTTCAGTTTCATCTGTAGTGTTTCTTCACAATTTACTGCAGTCCTGTAGAAGTCTTGTCATTACTAATGACCCTAAAGTTTTGATTGGTTTACCACACCAATTTTGTATGACTAGGATTACTGGTAAACTACCTTCCCTGAGATCAAGCAACAGAACTGAGTTGGAATTATGAATTTCTGTGTCCAGAGCTGCAGTTTGTTTATTTTTGTTTATTATATTTGATAACCTAGTAGGTGGGCTGGTCCTCAGACCCTTTTCAACCATGACCATAACTCTCAGCTGTCCAGATTTCCACAGAATGTCCAGATTTTTGCCTTATATTTTCTGTTCCTCTTAAAATATGTGGTTTTCTGTCAAATCATGTACGACTGAAGTCACTAAATAATACTAAATAATGACAGGCATCTTAGTCTCAGACTTCATATCCTTAAGAAAATGCATAATAATGCAAAATCTGTTATTCTAGCAACTTACTAAGTTTATAGGAGCAATATTTAGTCTGTCCCTATATTTGGGCCTTTGTCGTCCCCCCCACCCCATTATTTCTGGCTTTATCCAGATTTCTTGCACTGAAAGATTAACAGGTATGGCCATGGCCTAGGCCTATGTGGTAACATTTATAATAGTAATGCAAAACAGGATAGTGAAACAAACAGCAAAATATTCAAGAACTTCTGAGATTTTAAACACATGCCAGTTAAAATCAAGTTACAAACACATATCAATTAAAACAAGTTGCAAAACATATGCAGATATGTAGATATTCAGTCTTAAAATGTGGTGTACAAGATGACAATTACAGCACAGACAATACAAATAGATCATGAAACCATTTTGGATATGATATTTACGATCCGTATATGAAGGAAGTTATTTTGTATCATATGATAGCAGATGAAGCGTGAATGGTATTTTTTTTAATTTACGCATTATGCCATGATCTGAACAGAGCTTTACAAGAGACTTCAGTTATTATGATTATAGGCACAGCAAAATAATGGGTATAGTTCCCCATACTAAAGGGGTGGCGTAAGCCACAAAACGATGGGCTAGGCTTATAAATGCCCTCGGGCAGATAGCCTAGTATGAACCTATGAACCTATGAACCTATGATAACAGCTACTCCTTGACTTAGTTTCCTACTTGCTTGATGTAATAGGTTTAGACTATCCTTTTTTCTTGTAATAGAAGCATGATACTTCTTTGAACAAGCTATCTTCCTCCTTTATTGCACCAGTCAGTTCCTTTTGTAATAAAGGGAAACAAAATTGCTGCAATGAAGACCAAACAAATGTATAGTCCAGTGACAGCATCAAAAATAACATAAATAATTCCAGTTGGAGCAGGTCTATGTGAGTTGCTTCTTGTTTCAATGCGCCCTTAACCTTCTGAATTTTTAAGTTATTGCACCCTTGGAATTTAAAATAACTTCAATCTTGCTTGTGAATTTAATGACAGAGTCAGTTAGTGAGGTTGTTGGATGTCTCAGTTTTCTAGATCTAGGAAAAATGGAATTTGTTATCTCTGCAATACCCAAGAGGAAGCTATATTGTCTTGCTTGTGATGGATCCCAAGTCGGTTTCTGCTGAGAAACCGCTGATGACTAAATAAGATAAAAAGTTTCACTCTTTGATGGAGGATGTTCAGAAGATCAACTCCATTCTCTTGGATTATGTATCTTGCTTGGATGGCAAGATTACAAAAGTGTAGTCAGTGCTTTCTGACAATTATGCTCAGCTTTCTCAGCATTACTGAGACATGCACAACCTGCAACATAGACTTCAGGGTACTGAAGCAAATTTGGAGTTTATGGAAGCTAAACTATTGGAGCTGGAAGATAGAAATTGCTGAAAGAACTCAAGTGATTGGGATTCCTGAAAGACTAGAGGGTGCTGATTGCCTTTCTTTTATAGAGGTGAGACTTGCCATGTGGTTGGGTCTTCCGCAAGAAGAATTGGCTTTGAAGTGGGACCATGAATGCACCCAGTTGCCTTCCCAGATCTATTGGTCCACTTCCTTAGTTATACAATAAAAAAGAAAGTTTTGGGAAAGCTTTGAGTTATAGGGAAGTAGTCAATGTTAGAGGGCCACAACACATTTATTGAGCAGGAGAATTTGGCTTGCCAAGGTTACATAGAGCAGAGTTTTGGCCTGTCATGGATTTGTGCAAACGTAATGTGTTGAAGTATAAACTGTTTTATCCTGCCACTCTTTTTGTAATAAACATCTTTATTAAATTATCACATATGACATAGACAGTCTTACATTTATATAAATGAAAAACAAACAAAATGACACCAATTTAGTTGCAAAGATTATACATCACAGACACTTATTGAAACAACATTATGCATCACTTATAATTTATCCAGTCATTATCAGTTAAGCATTATATGGTTCATTCAAATCCTCCCTCTTAAACCTCAGTCCATCTCTGTATATATTGTTCCCACAATTCCCATTTTGCTTCTTCCCTTTTCTAAAGATCCCAATTCCAGTTGTTTTATCTCTGTTACTATATTCACTGCTTCTAGTAAAGTTGGTCTACACTTTGATTTCCATCTTCTAGTAATTGCTTTTTTGGCAGCCACCATAATTAGTCTCAACAAGGCTTTACTATGTCTAGGCAATTCCGATTCTGTATCATAGCTCAAAACAAATCATCTCCCCAGTCAATCCAATCCACTCAACCAGCATCTCTGACAGAGCAATCTGCAAAGAATCCCCAAAGTCTGCCAGCTCATTACACTCCCAAAAATATGTTCACAGCCACCTCTTTCTTGCCTATCACATCTCCAACATTTGCTATCCACCTGAGGAAAAATTATTTGGAGTCTACTTGGGGTATAAAAATATCTATGTAAACACTTCCAAGCAAAGATCCTAAATCTTCTAGAGTTGTTGCATATTTGGGAGTTATACATATATCCCTTCATTGTCTCTTTGTGAATTGCGTATCAGATCTGTCTTCCAAATCCTTTCTAAGCTCCTCTGATTGTTTCTTATAATTATCATGCAAAATTTTATATGCTTTACTAATTATTCCTTTTTTAATGGCAGCTTCTGTACTAGATTCTATTAAAAACTCTACAACTGTTGGTCTTTCATTTAGAATCCCCCCTTATTTCTTTCTCTTTGCCTATACTCTGATATCAATCCTTGATAGGGAAGGCAATCTCTAACCTGCAGTCTTTGGCCACTTCCCATTCTATTACCTTTCACTTTCTAGTTATTTGCTCCCAATACCTTGGTTCCTTTGCCAGTTTTCTCCAATAAATTCCAGCCCCCACTTGCCTATTATCTGTACCCCTAACCACAGTTATCTCTATTGGCAGAATATTTTCTCCATTCTCGTGCTGGTTTCGTTCTTAGAATATTCCCTGCTATTTTATGAATATAATACTCTGCATGATTTTTGTTGTTCTTCTTAAGAGTCTGCATCCAAAATCCCAATCTCTCCTTATTTCTTGAGTTTCTTCCCTGTATCATCATCATTCCTTTCCACTTTGAATTATAGTTTTCGGCTTGTGCTATGTATAAGACCTTTAACTCTGTTGCTCTAAAATACCCCCTCAAATTGGATAATCCTAGTCCACCTTGCTCTATTGAAAGAATCAGTGTATCCCACTTCACCCTTGCTGTCTTACCTCCCCAGATACAATCCTTCAACTCTTTTTTTAATTGTTATCCACAGCTTCTCCTCTGGTTGATAAAAATATGCCTGACCTGTGTATAAGACTAAAGGGGCTAAAACATTTTAATTGCTTGTATCTTAGTATCCATATCCATATAACAAAGCTCCCAGTTTCTCAATTTTTGTATTATCTTCTGTTCAGTCTCTTCCCACATATCCTTAGCTGCCACAACAGAGTCATTTCTCATCCATACTCCTAAATACTTCATTTTATCATGCTCCCAGAAATATGGATATTGTTGGACCAATTTGTGTGTAGGTACATAATGTACCGCTATTGCCTTTGTTTTAGCTTCATTAATTTTGTATCCCAAGAAGATATGAAACTGTCTTAAAATGTTCCACAACACTGTAATGTCCCTTTCTGGTTTTCTCATGTATAAAATAATATCATCTGCAAATAAAGCCAGCTTTTCCTGTTCAAAGTAATAACTTTTCTGGCAATTGCAAGAAGTGACCAGCATAACTGAATCTGAAATTTATATATTGCATTAGGTATAGAAATATTGAATAGGATAGTGAGTTAGAAATATGACAGTTATCCGACTATAAAGCATGTGACAAATATCTGAAGTCTTTCCAGTATTGAACAACATTTCTACATTCAATGAACATGTGAACCCAGTTGGCCTCTAGTACTTCATCAGCTTTCCAACATTTACTTTCACTGTTTTTGAGTATAAGATTTATTTTATGTGGAGTATAGAAACTCCTATTCATAAATTTCCATGTGTACAATCTCCAGTATAATGAAGAAGAGGTACCATACGTAGAATTCAATAACAAGTTTTTGGATTCATCAGATATTTGTTCTCCATTAATCTTTACATAGTAATTCCAAAAATCTGAGTAAAACTTTAGAGTGTCTTCTCTAAGTATCTTATAGATAGGTGAAATACTTGATTTTTGATTATCTGTCTTTTCAAGACACCTAATAAAAAGTTGAATCAAGGTAGGTATAGATTCAGTCTCTAGGTTAATTGATATTGTCATTTAGTTTTCTATAAATGTAAGTAATGAGTGTATAAACAACCAACTGTCTTGAGTATTATCAAAACTACATAAAAGAGAATTTACTGGTTTAATACTCTTATTTTCAATAAACTGGTGCCAGAATATCAAGTTATTTTCCTTTAATTTTTGCATCACATTGATGTTGAAAGAATCTAGGCAATCAGGGGAGCATGCTATAGGGAATATAAGAAATAGAAATTGTTTAATATAATTACAATTAATTATATTTTTAAAGTTATTAAATATTTGATTAATGCCATAAGAAAAATGATCAAACTTCTTATTAAATAAACAAAATTCATGTAAAAGCCAATGAAGTCTACTTATTCCAAACTGGAGTGAGGCTTTTCCTGACTACCATACCAATTATATCCTTGAATTTCTGAGTCCCTTATTTTTTTTGATGATGGTTCTAAATATAATGCAAACAACAAAGGGGAAAGGGGACAACCCTGCATGGTTCTACTCAAGCAAAAGTTATCAGAGAGAATCTCACCCACTTTAATTTTCACCTCCGATCCCTCATATGTGCTCCTAATCAACCTTATAATTGTATCATTCTGTTTCCCTCTGGATCATCAATGTTCTGTTAATATTGTCAAATATTTGCCTCCCCTCCACAAAACCACACTGATCCATATCTATCAATGTTGGTATCACTTTTTCCATTTTTTTTAGCCATTATAGATATAAATACTTTATACTCATGGTTTAGTATTGAAATGGTCCAAAACACTTCTGTGCACCAAAAAAAAGAGAAATTTAATGAGCAAAGCTTTCGGGTTAACCACCCTTCATCAGTACATAACATTGAATTAATTCTATAACCATTTAAATAGGGAAAACAGTTAAAACACATGATTCAGCCAGCCTAACAGAAACACCTTCCAATTACATATTAAAATACTACTTATTTACATAGAAAACTTTTTTATAACACTTAATACATTATATATATAGAAAAAAATGTACCTTAAATATTTAAAATACCCAAACTATCTAAAATATAAAATATATAAAGCATAAGAGTAAAATTAAATATTTTCTCTCTGCTTTTTAATTAATATTGGTTTTAAGCTAACTGTTACATTTAAACCTGGTTCTGCCTCAGCATCTAACCTAATAATCCATTCAAATTCTCTCAGCTCTAACATATTATTAATATCCTCTCCCCTCATACCTAGGTCTACTCTACATATTACTCTTATGCTTTATATATTTTATATTTTAGATAGTTTGGGTATTTTAAATATTTAAGGTACATTTTATATATATATATATATATATATATATATATATATATATATATATATATATATATATAATGTATTAAGTGTTATAAAAACATTTTCTATGTAAATAAGTAGTATTTTAATATGTAATTGAAAGGTGTTTCTGTTAGGCTGGCTGAATCATGTGTTTTAACTGTTTTCCCTATTTAAATGGTTATAGAATTAATTCAATGTTATGTACTGATGAAGGGTGGTTAACCCGAAAGCTTTGCTCATTAAATTTCTCTTTTTTTTTGGCGCACAGAAGTGTTTTGGAGTATTTGGAGAACTAAACCAGACTTTGTTTGTTTTAGTATTGAAATGGGCCTGTATGAAGCTGGATCCACTGGAGCTTTACCCTCTTTAAGTATTACCTTTACCACCGCCTTCTTCCAGGATGCCGGCACTTCTCCTCCTCTTAAAATACTGTTAAACAAAACCTTCCAGATATTTATCAGTTTTTCCCTCCTAACTTCCAGACTTCCACAGGAATACCATCTATTCCTGGGGAATTTCCTGTAGATTGGTTATACATAGCCATTTTATCTCATATCTTCCTATCCTAACTGATAGCACTTGAGCCTCATTTACTTCTAACCTTGGCATATTTAATTATTCCATAAGCATTTCCATTTGTACCTTTTCATGATTTCATATTTCTCTGCTTTATACAAACCTTCATAAAATTTCTGAAATATTTCTAATACTTCTACAGGCTCTCTTGTTATCTTCCTTTTTATAGGCTCCCTAAGCTTGGTGACAGCCCCTTCCACTTTCTGTGGCCTGAGATATTGTGCTAAACATTTTTGTGCTCTAGAATTATTATCAAAAAACTGTTGCTGAACAGCAATCTTTCTAAATTTGTGCATATTATCGAGGCAATCCCTTATTTTCTGTTTAGCATTCTGCAGTTGCTACTTTTCTTGTTCTGAGAGACTCCCCCTATTTTGCAATACTTTAACATTTGACATTCCCTCTAAATAATTCTTCTTACTTCTTAACCATATCTCCCTTTCCTTTATTTCCACCCTAGTTTTAAAGTCCACTTTAATTTTATCCCACTCACTAGATATATTTTCAGAAGGAAATTCTATCTTCTGCAGTAGCTCCTGAATTAATTCCCAAACCCATTCCTTACATTTCTCTCTTTTCAACTGACAAGTGGGAAAGCACCAGTGTCTCATTTTTATTTCATTACCTTGCATTTTTATTTTAGTTATTATTGGCATATGATGTGAAATAGTGATTGGGAGTGTTTCAAGACCTTCAATTAAATGCATATGTTCCTGTGAGGTATAAAATGTATCTAGCCTAGCACAATTTTTTTATCAAGGTAAATAAATTCACTCTGGACTCCTAGTACTGAATTCACATCTTCCATACCAAATATTTTCATAAATGTCTTCAAATATCTACCCCCCCCCTTTGTTATATTTTCCCTTCTAGGCCCCCCAGACAGATCTTCACTGTTGCAAACCAAATCCCAGTCTCCACTTATAAGTAATATTCCTTTCTGAAAGCTGATTATTTCTCCCAGAATTTTATTAAGCTCCATTATAGCAGTTTTAGGTGGAATGTAAATGCATGCCAATGTAATCTTCCTCCCTAGCAAGTAGTCCCTTAGTACTATGTATCTTCCATTATTATCCTTTTTTCCTCTTGTAGCACTATCGGAGCTCCTCTTGCAATTAATATAAGTACTCCTCTTTTCCTTTGCCCCAGATATTCTGCTGAATAACCATCATGAAAACCTTTCTTTATCAAATTTACTTGTTCAATTCTTAACAGGTCTGTCTCCTGTAGCATAGCTATTTGCACTCTACATTTTTTAATATAGTCCACTACTCTTTCTTTTTTATATTTATCTGTAAGGCCATTCAGACTGAAAGACAATACAGAAAGCATTATTTCCTATATAGTTATTATTACCACCTTTTATGTGTAACTGCTTTTTTGTTAAATGCCTAGTTCCAACTTTTATGTAACATGCATATACTATGCGGCAGGTTGGTCTTTTATACAGTTGTTTCTTGTCATATCCATTTGCTCCTATGCCACATCTTACATAACTTTTTGTTTTTTTTTTATAGACCTCAAGCAGAACAAATAAACCTCCCCAAAACACCCCTAAAACCTATTAACTTAATAATAACACACAAAACTATGTACATCTTCAAATATTGATGTTTGTGCTTCCTAATAAGAACAAATATTCTAAGTTTATTGCCACACAAACAGGCTAGGGTTAACCAAAAATAAACGCTAGTCATACTAAGATGCATGGTACAGCTTGTGCTATTAGTAAGTTCTATTTGATTTTGTCTACCTTTATAGCTGTCCCAGTTGAGAAAACACTTGAATGTTTTCAGAAAACACTTTCTAAAAGCCATTTCTCTTTATCAAATTGTCTTCTAGTGACATACAAACCAGACACTAAACTGCTAAGGTCACCTTGTTTACTAGAAAAAAAAAGCCTTATAATTTCAATATTCTTTTTCATTTACATGCTCTGTAATACATTTGTTACTGGATAACTCCTAGGGTCTTAACCCATCCATTTCCCTATGCAAGCATGGGAAAAAGCACACTGATTTTGTTGTCATACTCTCTTAACCAGATCCTTCCCCCCTTCCTCTTGTTTTTCATTGTAGTGCCTACATTTCTTAAAACTGAACAAAAAAAGAGAGAGGAGAAGAAGGGAGAAAAAGAAAAAAAAACAAGAGCACATATTTATATTAGTATTCCCACTGCATTTCAAAAAATGAGAAAACTTTATTTCAAGTCTAATTGGTTTTGTATTATCTTTAAAGCTCTCACAGCTGGGAAAAACCCTGATTGTTTTCAGAGAACATTATGTCCTAGCCAATTTCTCTGTTCTTTTTTTTTCTTTCCCTTAACCCAGTCCCATTCCACCAGACTGTCTCCAGTTTTTCTTTATCAGATTGTCTCCATGGAGACATGAAGAACAGCTGCAGAATTGCTACTTAGTATACATGCATTTGCTAGAAAAAAGCCTCATAATATTCATATTCTTTTTCGTTCACTTGCTCTGTCTTAAAACTAATCAGTCCAAGGTCCCCAAGCCAGTCATTTCCCCATGCAAGAATGGAAAAAAGCACACGAATTTAAACTTTGTCATGCCTTTCCAACCAGGCTCTTTTTTGTTTTTGTTTTTCATTGCATTGTCTATACTTCTCAAAACTGTACAAGAAGAAATAGAGAAGTGGGAAGAAAAAAGAAAAATAACATCTGTTTAGAATCTCCATTACATTTAAAAATAGCATGCAAAGAAAAGCATGCACCACAAATACAGTACTACTAAGAAAATGAAGTGTTTTCTTTACTTACAGTTGGCTTTCTCCCCTCTCTTCCTCTCCTCAAAGCATTTTTGCAAACATTAATGACATGAAGTATGGCATATACTTTAGAGTCCCCAACAAATCCAACAAATTTTG
Source organism: Protopterus annectens (assembly GCF_019279795.1). NCBI lineage: Eukaryota > Metazoa > Chordata > Ceratodontiformes > Protopteridae > Protopterus > Protopterus annectens. The sequence continues at coordinate 504,119,958 of NC_056746.1, read as the reverse complement.
AAAAAGTCCAATATTTCCAGAATTTCTTGTTCTGTCATATTTCACAAATATAATTATTGCATTGTAATCCCACATTAAGTTACTTGTTTTATTACTGCTCTTCTCCATCACCCAGATCCTGTCTCTGCTTCATTTCCAATGTGCTTTCGATTCTTCTAGTCAACTCTTGTGCTCCGTTCATTCTCTCCAACATTTTCCTTTGAAATACTGGAGAAGGTTTCATATGTACAGTCTCTCTGTGGTCTTTATTACCAGAGGAACAAGAAGTAGAATCTCCTTCTGTTTCACATCTCACTTTTTGTTAGACAAACTTTTGTATTTCCTGCTTAGCATGCACTTCATCAAAAAATGATTTTTGTCCCTCCAGGAAAGAATAAGTTAAAGACAGCTGGATACAGCAGTTTGAATCTCACACCTATGTGTCGACATTCTCTGAATAGTGGAATTAATTTACTTCTCTTTTGCCTCATGTACAATGAGTAATCAATCATTCTCCACAAACACTCTGCTGTCTCTCACTTTTAGTATTTTATCCTTCCACCATAGTTTTGTCAGAATCAACTCCTGCTGGTGGTGGAATTGCATCTTTACTATTAAAGGTCTAGGTTGCTTTCTTATAGCTAGGTTTGGAGCATGCAGATGATGTGCCCTTTCAACTAAACAACTCATGTTGTGGAATACCAGTACAGTTGCTTATTTGTACTTTTATAACATTAATAGTGTCTGTTCCTTCCAGATTCTCTGGTATAGCTGAAAATCTCAGGTTTTCCCTATGCAATTCTATTATTTTTTTAAACATCTTTTCCTGAGCAGTCTCATATTCAACCAGACTTTTCTTCATTTCGACCTCTGATTTTTGCAGCTTTATCCTCTCATATGAATATCTGTTTAAAGCGTCTTCCATTTTTTCCAGCCTTTTGTTGTTTGTGTAGATATATTCCATCAATATTTTGTATATTTTTAACCAGGTCTATATGCAGTTGTATTCTATCTTCCTGTAGGTTATTGGAAGTCATGTCTGAAGGTTGCATTGCATTTTTGCTAAAGAGCTGCAGAACTTTCCCAATCAGTGTTTCTTCCTCACTTTTTGTAGTTGATTTTTTCCAGATCTTCTGTATTTCTTTATTCCTGGCATCCAGGCAGTGCATTTACTAACCAGTTACTGAAATTTACCCATAAACACAAATCTACTGGCTTTTTCTGCTGAGTTTCTGTTTTCACACTAGGAAAGCTAGAAACAAACTGTTACTCAGTGTGCAGCCATCTTGGAAGCCCTGTCCTGCCACTCTTAAGGTGGTTTTGATGGGTGGGCTCAGTTTCATTTATTTCTCTGGAGGATACAAAAGATAAGCCTGCGCAGTCTTCTACATAGGATACTGTGGCCAGTCATGATTCAACAGGGGCCTCCTCTACAGTCCTTAGTTTGGTGGATCCAAACCCCTGCTCATAAGACTCTTGATTCCTTCCCAGTATTTCATAAAAGACTGTCAGATAAATAGAAAGCAGTACACAAGGCTACTTTGGCAGCATAAGCAAAATCTCTAAACTCTGACTGACATTTGGATATTGGGGTGGCAAACATGTGTTGCTCCTTGTAGCAGCTGTTGAGTTGTGGAAAACCTTTCCATATTTCCTAATTTTGTAGTATACAGCAACTGATACAGCAACAATATCAATATATTGTTGTTACCTGGATGTTTTCTGTTATTGTGTAGAAGGGTGTGCCCTGGTTTGGATTCTTTGGGAGAGGCAGCTGACCGATTATTTATGGCTGTGGTGAATAAGGGCAGTATGAAAGTGTTTGCTGTTACCTCACTAAATAAAGTGTCTGGCAGCCACCTCCTGCTTAATGTCATCTGTATTTATAAACAGCTCAGGCTAACTACAATACTGTTTCTTCCATTTGCATTGTTTATGTAGTGATTATGATGATGTGCTTTTTATTTGTCTTATTTTACTGTGGATCAAGTGTGGGTGCTCAGATTGCAAGGTGTATGGCATTTCTATGATTATTGCTTTTCCTATTATATGTTCTCATATATAGGGAGTTACAAGAGGCCTAAATACCATGAAAGAGATGTGTACTTACCACTAAATGGCTGGCTTGCAATTATTGTTATGGGATGTTAATGGCCTCACTGATCAAGCCAAGGCGTGTAAAATCTTTGCTTATATATATATATATATATATATATATATATATATATATATATATATATATATATTTATATTGTTATAGGTCTCATTTTTTTGCTCCTTGAGGAAATGCACCTAACAGACTACTAGAATGCAGAGGTTCTAAGAAGCTTATACTCCAATAGATTATTTCTCCTCCATACCACTGGGAAGAAGGGGAATTTTAATGCTTTGGTACAGAAATGCAAATGTTTTCCTCCTGGACATAATAATTGATGAGAAGGATACTAGATAAGGGATTTTGTTAATGTGTAACTTTTTAACAATGATGAATATTTTTTACTCCCTTGGATTTCTCTTCAAATGATTTCTATATTGCCAAGAACTCAGATGTTTTCCCAGGATGGGATTGTACTTTGGGCAGGTGGCTGGAATCTCTCTCTCTCCCTCTATGAAGTGTCAGTGGACCCAATGATAAGAGAGCTGCTAGAAAGTTATTGGGGATGTACATCAAACTATTTGGGATGGAGGATATTCATAAGACTCTAGGGCTGCCATGGAACCAGAAAATTTTTTTATTCATTCAGTTTTCATTCCTTTTTTCGAATAGATAAAATATTTATTACTAAGAAACTTAACTATATGGAGGAGACTTTATTTATGGCACCCATAATGCTCTTTGATCACACAGCCCTTATATTGTTATTAAGGTTTACAGGGAATACCCCAGAGAGACATTGGAAATTTAACTTGGCACTCTGTGAGCACTCTTCTTTCAGTAATTACTTAAGTAATTTTTTTCATAGTGGAGGGGCTTACTGATTGGGGGGATGAAATAAGAGGTTATGAATGGGACTTTTTTTAAAGCTGGTTAGCTGAGGGCTTAAAACATTATACCTTTGTGGTTCTTGTCCACTAAAGATCCAAACTGGAAGATCTTCAAGATCAGCCTCTACAGGCCCACTCCCAAGTTATAGCAGGTTTAGACAATGCTCTTAAGAGATTATTAGAAACTAGAATGAAGCTTGATAAATATTTTATCTACAAAGTAATGCAGCTGCAGAGAGCTCTTAAAAGTAAGGGGTTTGATTTTTCACCAGCTAGTTGTAAATATTTAGTCCTTTGTCCAAGAAAGCAGGAGGTTGAGAGGTATATATCTAAATGGAGAAATCCAGGATCAGGAAGGGAGGTTACATCTCCCATGGAAATAATGGGAGTTTTTAGGCGGTACTATGATAGATTCTATTTGGAAGAAGGTAAGGCATTCCTTTCTGATATAGCTTGAAGACAGTATTTGGACTCGGTGCCTTTACTGAAGCTGGAGGTACTATGGGAGAGAGATCGATGCTCCAATTAATAAAAGCAGAAACTCTGGATGCAGTGGTACTCATACCTTGGCCAAACACCCCAGTTAGTGATGACATACCTGTGGAGATATATAGGGACATGAGAAAACACTTTGTTGAAAGTTTTTTTGTTGGCCAGTGAGAATCTGAAGATGGTATTATCTCCCACTTTATGGAACCATGCCATAGTGGTTTTGGTATGTAAGCCTAGATTGGCAGTTTTGTATATACCTATGTCAACTCTAAACCAATATTATAAGCTTCATATAACCACTATGGCAAAGAGACTTGCTAGAATCCTCCTTGGTATTATGCATTTAGATCAAACTGGGTTCACTGGTGGTCAAGATGCTTTTTTTTTTATTTTAACACCTTTACTAAATGATCATTTATGACACAAGCAAACATAGACTTATTTAAAATAAAACAAACCATATTAATATGTTCATAGTTATTGTGATGTTCCCTCTCTGGGCCAGTAATCAAGGAACCCAAATCTTTACCACTGACACTGTAGAGGGATGTTCACTTGGAACAAAAACATATATAAACACAGTATTTCCAGATGCAGCTGTATGCATCAGGCACAACTTCCCTTAAGAGCACACAAGGAACACATTCAGTTGTGGGTCTGGATTTCACTCTCTTTCTCTCTCTCTCTCTCTCTCTCTCTCTCTACAGGGCCCCAGTGAGACTTCCCACTGGCACAGCTGTATAGCTGAGTCCTCAGCCAAGTGTCCAGGCCAAGTCCTCCAGCACCCACTCTGTAAAACCAGTGCTTCCCTGCTCCAAGCAGCTGAAACAAACTCTCTTTGAGATCTGATTTTCACACATACACAGACACACACGCACACACATACACATACACACACACTTGCGCACCCGCACACACACACACACACACACACACACACACACACACATACCTAGGAAAGTATGGTTCATAGGACAAGCCTAGCCATAACAATTCCCTAGCTAATTCTTCCCACAGTATTTACTTTCTCTGGACCCCTGTCTAGCAGGGCGACTGACGTGATCCCCAGGGTGAATTTCCTATCTCCCATCCAATCATCAAAGTTCCCTTTGAAGAGGGCCAAAGAGGCACTCTACCTGACATGTATGGGCAGTATGTTCCAGAGTCTGGAGAGTCTCTGGGTCAGGAATCTATCCCTCCAGCTTGTTTTGTTCATTGTGATGACAAGGTTTAGATCCCTGGAGCGTGTGTCTCTGAGGGATTGGGATTTCTTTAAGTGTAGCATGTCCAACAGCTCTGGGTTTGACATGGCCTTGTATGTTACGCAGAGATCGCCTCTGAGTAGACGATATGCGACAGAGTATAGGTGGAGTTTTTTTAGATGGTCAGCATAGGGCATCTGCTTTAGGCCTGTGATTCTTTTAGTGAGGTATTTCTGCAGCCTTTCCAGTTGTTGCATATCTCTTGAGAGGTACATAGCAAATGGGGCTCTGTATTCTATAATGGGTCTAATGAGGGATGAGTACAGTGGGACAATGACCTCCTTTTTTCTAGATGAAAAGCCCTTAGTGATGAGGTGTGCCACATAGAAGGATTTCCTGACTATTGTGGCAATGTGGTTATCGAAGGTGAGACCACTGTGCATCTGTGTCCCTAAGTCTCTTATCACACTTTCGGTGTTTAGTGTACTGCCACCTATGTGGTAATTCACAGGTACCTGTTTTTTTCCCAGAGGGTATAACTATACATTTCTTTGCATTAAGCTTCAGCCCATGGCTTTGGCACCAAGCATCTGTTTCTGTAGGGCCCTTTTGTAGACTGTCCACATCATTTGGATATTCAGTAATGGCTCCCAGTTTGCAGTCATCTGCAAACTTTGTTAACCAGAGTCCTTTAGTGTTGGCCTGTACTTCAGAGAAGTAGATGCCAAACAAGAGCAGTCCCAGGACTGAACCCTGAGGTACTCCACTTGTCACTTGTTTGGAGCTGGATTTGGAGTTGGCTACTTTTACAGTGTGGGTTCTGTCAGTAAGCTAGTTGGCAACCCATCGAGTGACGTAGGGATTAATGCCCAGCTTAGTAAGTTTATCTATGATTCCTGAGTGGGGGATGGTGTTGAAGGCCTTGGCAAGGTCCAGATAGGCTGTGTGGACCACCTTACCCTTGTCCACAGCTCTGGAATATGATTCGAAGAATTCATTCAGGTTCAGGAGACAAGATTGGCCCTTCACAAACCCAAACAGCATGGGGTCCAGTGTTTGAAGCTTGCCAATGTCTTTGTTTATAAGTTCCATGATAATACATTCCATGACCTTGTAGATCAGGTTCATCAGACTGATGGAGCGGTAGTTCTTGGAATCCAAGGTGGATCCCCCCTTGTGGAGTGGGATAACTGTAGCTATGCACCACTCAGTGGGCACAAAGCCTGAGGTGAGGCTATGATTAAACATGACACTTAGGTGAGGTGCCAGTTCATTTTGTAGTTCATGTAGTACACAGCCTGGGATGTCGTCTGGTCCCATGGATGCTATATTCTTAGCTCTGGAGAGTGCATTTTTTACCTGTGTGGCCATTATTACTGGAATTTGGCAATCTTTTGGTATTGAGATGGACCCTTTAGGGGGTAAGGGGGGGGGGTGAAGTTTGCACTAAATCGATCTGCCAGAATAAAAAATAAACAGGCAAACCAATGTGTTCTTGCACAAGAAGCATTCACTTTAATAGGATAAAATCACCAGAGACTTAGCACTTTCTCCATTTACAATCCAGGCATCATCAGAATCAAATAAAAATTCACAACAGTCACATTAATAGGAAGAACAGACTGACATTATTTCCTGTAACATCATGCATTCATGAATAATGTACTAGTTTATGAATGACATCCATGTTATTGGAATTATTGCAATAACAGAATAAAATACTAAGTAATAAAACCATATATATGTTGTTAAAAATTGTTTAAAAATATTATATTTAAAAAATGTTTTTTCTTTCCTAAAGACTACTAGCATTCACTGAGGCTTGAAGGAGCCTGTATTTAAACCTGTTTTGCTCTTTTTTTCAAGGTACTCGAGATGGAAATTGTGTCATTAATTCCAGGTTTCACCCTGGCATTAAGCCTTAATTGCCATTCAGTTTCCTTGATCAGCAGATCAAGGGCAATGTTGTCCCCTCTTGTACTGACCAAAACTCTATCAATAACAAAAAATAGGAACATTTTGAAATTTGTACACTCTGAACTGTGTGTGAAAGGGGTGATGGTACACTTTGCATTTCTAATATCCCTGTTGTGTTCTATAATCCTGTCATGTAGTTTCCTAGTGGTCTTGCCTATATAAAATGCAGGGCATGAAATGCAGGTAGCAATATAAACAACATTTTTAGTGTTACAATTACCTGGACACTAAATCATCATGATTTACATTAATATTACTGTGACCCCCTCTTAGGATGGGTAGGAACCTAGTTGCACGGTTCCTAGTTACCTCTTTCTTATTTGACAGTAAAAGCTTAATAGGGTACTCCCTGTCCTTGAACATCCCAATCAACTTGAACAATTCTTTAGAAAATTTCTTGTCATCACTGATCAACCTGGACAGCCTGACCATCTGTCCCTTGAGGGGTCACAGTAATATTAATGTAAATCATGATGATGGCTCCAGAAATGAAGTTATGATTTTACCATTTAATCAAGATGTCTCAGATTTAAAGAGAAGCATGAAGAAAATTTGGGGAGCCTTATTAGACGACCTGAAAAACAAATTAGGGTTAGAGCCTAAGATTGTTTTCAGTAGAGGCAAAAATATTAAAGAAATTTTGGAGAGGGATATGGATACTAAAAAGAACAATTATGCCTCTAGGATGCACAAATGTGGCTTCTGTTCTAGCTGCAGATTTATTAAAGACGAACCCTATGTCCAGATTGAGTCTTATGGTAGGAACTTACAGTGTCTAGGTCACTGTAATTGTAACACTAAAAATGTTGTTTATGTAGCTACAGTTTGTATTTCAGTCTTACCTAGTGTTAGTTGCACCTGGAGAATTTCAGACACATTGTGTTGGGCAACTAGCCTGGTGTTGTGAGTATCCTTGGTGAATATGGACACTCCTCCACCTTTAGTGTTTCGGTCCTGGTTTGGTGGCTGAAAAGTGTGGTATGAGTTGTAGCCTAGTATTGCAGGTGTGCTGTCTGGAGCCTTGAACCAGGTCTCAGTTACTGCACAGATATCGATGTTCTCCATTTTTAGGAGTGCCCTCGAGAGAGTGCATTTTGAGGTTTAGACTTCTAGCATTGAGTAGCATTGCCTTCAGATTTTGCATGCTTGTACCTGTTACAGTGGTGGTTTTGTCCTTTGAACTTTGCCTAAAAAAGGCACTATAGGGGTGGCAAGAGCCTTAGGATCCCAGGGGTGACATCTCTGGCAAAGCATCGTGGTCTGTCAATCATGTCGTCCCAGGCAGACAGATACCGGATTCCCTTTAAATGACACCAGAAGCTTAGCCAATTGTTGAAGTCAATCATTTTGTCCTTATACTATGGTATCATTCTGGGCAAAGGCAGGATGCTACTCAGGGCTAGGGTCATATCTGCCTGGGCCACATGATCTGAGACCTCTTCCATGTCTCTTTTCATGTAGTCCAGGGAGGTACATCTCAAATCATTCACTCCAACATGGACAATGACAGAGTCATATCTGTACTTGTTGTAGAGTGACTTGAGTGCATGCATTATCTGGAGGATCCTAGCACCCGACAGGCAGCTGACTGTAATTTTCTCCTTGTTCAGCCTGGTGAGTGTGACATCGGTGTGCCTAACTATAGAGTCACCTATGACTAAAGTGTTGGGTACGCTGTCTTGCCTTAAGGGCATAGATTTACTAGCTATGCCCCTTCTGCCTAGGCTATAATGCAGTTACTGCCACCAATCACTCCAAAGCCAGCTACTCTAAGGCTGTTACAAGGGTACCCAATTATATTGAGTGAAATTAATATTAATACCAATGGTAATGTTTGACCGATGCAATAAGTCTCTCAAGAGTGGCCACAGTGTCAGAAAATAGATAAGTACTCACAAGGGTTAAAATATGCTCTAAAGGACCAGCCATGCTGAAAAGTTTAAATATATTTAATAATAAATAATAAAAGAACATGAAAATACTAAATATCTATTTCCAATAAACACCAGAGTTTCAATCATAGGAAATATTAAAATAACACAGATGAATAGATTCACACAGATACAGAAGAATAGTGCTTAACTAATCTCACTCTATTTTCCTGACTGATCTAAAGAATTACTGTTACCTGGTCACTTACTAGAGCAAGGCAAGATAGAGTAGGTGAGGGGTCCTTTTTTGTCAGGTTCCAAGAACAGACTGCTCTGAGACTTCAGTCTCATCTAGTATTAAAACATCATTTTGTGATGGATTACAGAACAGCATCACATACATCTGGTCATCTGACTTCTGGTTCCCATACTATCCTCATTCCTATCAATTGACCCAGAATCTCACACATATGTATTACCATACACAGCTAGAGCTTTGCTTAGATCTGTTACAACTTCTGGAAGTCATAAAACCATAAAACACTTCCATTCTTCCAATTAACCATTCTCTGGCACAGATATATCATCTCTGGCTGCAATCATAACTGTAAAATGTAATATTTATGGCCTGCCAGGTAATTTAATTTCAAGCTATTTTTCAAAGTCAGCTGGACTGAGATTGGTGTCCTCTCTTCCACTATCCTCTGTTAAAACATATACATTTAGTTCAGTTACAATACAGTCAGGACCCACTGTCAACACATGCAGCTCCACAAATACATTTTTTTCAACACAAGCATCTGTACAATCAATCTGATATACAAATGACATACAATTCTTTGCAAAATTCCACCTAGCTGTGCTGCCAAGTGTTATACATCTACTGTCCCATGTCTCCTGGCATAGCTGGCAACACCTCACATTGTCACAGTTACAAATATTATACATCACATATATTCTTCTTTCAAATTATCATCAATTCAACATTAAATAAATTGCTCAATTCCTACCTTCCCTTAAACTTCACTCCTCTGCCAATACATTATTCTGCATGTATTGTTCACACATTTTCCATTTTCTTTCTATGTAATCTGTTCTTACCTTTTCTAAAGACCCCCCTGCCAGTTTTTTATCTCTGTTACAATATTCACTACTTCAAAAATGATTGGTTTAGACTTTGATTTATATTTTTTAGTAACTGCTATTTTGGCAGTCACCAGAATTAAACTTAACAAGGCCTTACTATGTCTAGGAAATTCAGGACCTATATCCCAGCTCTAAAAATATTTCCTTAGTTACAACCATTTGCTCACCCAATATTTCTAACAGAGTACTCTGCAGGGAATTTTTAAAGTTTGCCAGCTCATTACACTCCCAAAACATATGTTCTCAGTTATCTCTTTCTTCCCTATAACACCTCCAACATTTACAATGTGTTTGAGGGAAATACTTTGGAGTCTGCTTGGGGTATACAAATACCTATGCAAACACTTTCAAGCAAAAATCTTAAATCTTCTATACTTTGTTGCATATTTGAGCCATGCATATGTCTTCCCATTGTTTCTTTGTGAATTGCTTATCCAATCTGTCTTCCCAATCTTTTCTAACCACCTCTGATTCCTATAGTTATTGTACAATGTTTTATATGCCCTGCTAGCTATCCCTTTGTTAACAGCAGCCTCTGTTCTAGACTCAACTAAAAATTCTAGCAGAGCAGGTCTTTTACATAAGATTCCCCCGATCCGTTTCTCTTTGCCTATACTCTAATATGAATCCCTGAAGGCATTCTCTAGCCTGAAGTCCAAATGTCTTCTTGGCCTCTTCTAATCCAGTTACCTTTCTCTCTCAAATTATTTGTTTTCAGTACCTTCGTTCCTTTGCCCATTTTCTCAAGTAAATTCTACTCCACTCTTGCATATTCTCTGCACGCTTAATTGCAGTCATTCCTAGCAACAGAATCTCCTTTCTCCATTCTCATGTTATCTTAGTTCTTAGAATACCTTCTGCTGCTTTATGAATATAATATTCTGTATGGCTATTATTATTATTCTTAAGAATTTGCACCTAAAATCCCACTCCTTATATATTTCTTGAGTTTCCCCTTGCTTCATCATCAATTTCCCCTTTAAATTATAGTCTTATGTTTGCGTTATGTAGATGAGCCTTAACTGCATAGCTCTAAAATATTCCTAAAAAATCAGGTAATTCTAATCCACCTTGTTCTATTGAAAGGATCAATTTACCCCACTTGCCCTTTTCCCCTCCCAGATAAAATCCTTCAAATCTTCATTGATTACTATCCACAATATCTTCTCTGGTTGGTATAAATATGCCTTACCTGTGTATAAAACTAAATGGACTAAAACATTTTCACTGCTTGGATCTTGCTATCCATATCCATAAACAAGAACTTCCAGTTTTTCAGTTTTTTGTATTATCTTTTGTTTAGTCTCTTCCCACATATCCTTAGCTACCATAACAGAATTCTTTTTATCCCATTCTGCTAAATATTTCATTTTATTTTGTCCGCATAAATATGGATATTGTTGAATCAATTCATGTGTGGGTACATAGTTTACAGATATAGCCTTTGTTTTATTTTATTTATATATTTATTTATTTTACGTGTGTTTACCGGGAGAGTCTGACTGGAAACAAGTCCTTTTTCAGCAGAGGCCTGAAGAGAAAAGCTCCAGTTTTGCAAAAATAAATAAATAAATAAATATACATTCAACTTTGAGTTAAAAGTAATATAAGACTAACACACAGTTGCAAACAAATCATAAAGCTTAACCACCCTACTAAAAGGAAATTGGCTTGCTTGCAAGCAAGCTCAAACTATCAACATAATAGTTACCGAATGATAAATATTAAACATTTGAAATAAATGTGTAGAATAGGCATCAAAGCATGAGTATGTGCATAAGTACATATGTCATTCGTTGTGCATGTGGAAGAAAGAGTATTGAGAGTAAGGTAAGGAGAGATGCCTCAGTAGGATTTATTAGGAAAACAATGAAAAATAAAAGATTGTTAGAGAGATAGAGTTGACAATTAGAGGTCTATCCAGGGGTGTTGCAAGAACAGAGCCAGGTGTCTTTCAAGTATAATTTTAGGAGTTTTTTTGAATTGTGTTGTGGAGCAGCAGGAAGTAATTTGGGTGGGCAGTTTGTTCCATATTTAGGAATGTAGTTTGAGAAGAGTGATTCTCCAGCTGTGTATTTGCCTTGGTGGTGCCTAAAAGAAATTTATTATTAGAGTGGAGGGGTCTGGAAGTGATGTAGGGCTGTAATTGCTTTTGGAGTGCAGGGGTTTTGTCTGGTTGATGCAGTATTTTGTGGGCGAAAGTCAACTGATTAAACTGTAGAAGATGGGGATGGTCTAGCCATTCTAGTTGTTTGAGAGCAGTACAGTGATGTGTTCTGTATGGGTAATCAGTGGCAAACTTTGAGATTTTATTATAACAAGATTTGAGTTTAGTTAGTTCAGATTTGTGGAGGTTGGTTAGGATTGGGGAGGCATATAGGAGGGAAGATAGGAGATGCATGCGAGCGATAGTAGCTTTTGTGTATCTATTTAAGAATTGTTTGTTTCTGTAAAGTAGACCAAGTTTCTTGTGGACTTTCTTAATGGTTTGTGCTATATGTATATAATACTTCAAGTTATTGACAATTTCTACACCCAGCTGTTTGGTATGGGTTGTTGGGGTGATGGTAGATTTATTTTTGGATAGGATGGAGAAGGTTTGGGAAGAAGAAGTTGATTTTGTTGGTGAGAAGAGAAGGAGCTTTGTTTTATTGGGGTTTAGAATGAGTTGGAATTTGGTGAGCCATGATTCAGTGGATAAAAAGGAGTCTTGGGTTATGGTGTGAAGGTCATGTAGGGAAGAAGCTGCACAGATTAGAGTCATCAGCATATTGTATGACTATGGTGTGTAGCATGGCGGTGTGGAGCTGGTTGGTGAAGAGGATGAGAAGTAGAGGTCCAAGGATGGAGACTTTTGTAACCCCTAGGGTAATGGGGAGAAGAGGGGAGAGTTGTTGTTGCCATTGGACGGACTGCTGTCATCCTGATAGGTAGCTTCTGAACCATGTGATAGTGGAGTTACTAAGATTTAGGTTGGAGAGGATGCTGATGAGTTTGTCGTGACTGACCATGTCAAAGGCCTTAGACCAATCTAAAAATATGGGAGATACAAATAGTTCCTTGTTTCTATAGTGGATAGTTTTATCTTCATTAATTTTATATCCTGAAAAGACATGAAACTGTCGCAGAATGTTTCACAACAATGAAATGTCCTTTTCTGGTTTTATCAGGTACAAAAATAATATCATCTGCAAATAAAGCCATTTTTTCTTGATTACCATGCCAATTACATCTTTGAATTTCTGACTCCCTTATTTTTCTTTGTCAATCACTTTAAATATAACACAAATAACAAAGGGAAAAGAGGACATCCCTGCCTGGTTCCTATGTTCAGACACAATTTATCAGAGAAGAACCCTCCCACTTTAATTTTTGCCACCAGTCCCTCATATATCCTCTTAATTAACCTTATTATTGTATCAGGAAATGCAAATGCCTCCATTGTCCTAGTAATAAAATCCCTGCTTACTCTTGTCAAATGCTTTCTCTGCATCAAGATCCACCAGTAACAGTGGTAACTTCTTACATTCTGCATCCCTTTGGATCATCATTGTTCTACAAATTTTGTCAAATGTTTGCCCCCCCCATTGACAAAACCACATTGATGCACATCTGTCAATATTGCCATGCATATCTATCAATTTTCCCAACACCTTTGCCATTATTTTAGCTATTATAGACATAAACACTTTATACTCATGGTTTCAAATTGAATTTAAATGGTCTTATATGAAGCTGGGTCTGATGGCTCCTTACTGTCTTTAAGTATTACAGCCACCATTTCTTCCAGAATTTTGGTGCTTTTCCTCCTTTTAAAATACTGTTAAACAAAACTTTCCCAATCTTTTTTCACTTTCTACCTTTCTAGTTTTCAAACTTATACAGGAATACAATCTATTCATGGAGACTTTGCTGCAGATGGATTATACATCAACATTTTTATCTCTTCTCCTCCTGTCTTAACTGTTAATTGTTGAGCCTCATCTACCTCTAACATTGGCATACTTAAGGCTTCTATAAATATTTCCATTTGTTCTTTTTCTTGATTGCCACATTTTTCTGCTCTATACAAATTTTCATAAAATGTCCAAAATATTTCTAATACCTCTACAGAATTTCTTTTGCAACAACACTTTCTACTTTTTGTTGCCAAAGTCATTGTGCTAAACATTTTTGGGCTTTAGAATTATTATCAAAAAAAGCTGCTTAACAGGGGTCTATATTAGAACATCAAACATTCAAAATGTCAAGTGTTCTAATATCAAACCCTAGCAATCGAAAAAAAAAAACATCAAACATTCGGAACAGCAAATTTTTTCCTAGGGAAAATATTTGCTGCTCCAAAACACATACACACAGCACAAGCACAACAAACAGCAATCCACACACATATACACCTAAACTCTTACACCTAACCCTACACTAAGCTATACATACATCACTAACTATCCACTTACCTTAACCCAAACCCTAGTCCTAAGGTCCGTCACTATTGCACAGTCACCTCACCCGCGCCCTAACCCTAACTCACCTAACCCGCCCTAACCCACACTCCACACAATCGCACACTTACCTGACCCACTCCCTAACCCTAACTCACCTAACCAGCCCTAACCCACATGTCCACACAATTGCACACTTACCTGAACCCGACCCGTAACTTTCCACCAGAGCACTGAAAATACCGAAGCAACAGAAATGGACAACCAAATTCTTTCCCTAGGAAATAATTCGGTTTCCTGTTACTTCGATATTTTCAGCGATATTAGAACACTCGACATTTCAAATGTTTGGTGTTCTAATATAGACCCGCTTAACAGCAATCTTTCTAAACTAATGCATATTATCCAGATATTGCCTTATTTCCTCTTTAGCAATCTGTAGTTGCACCTCTTCTTGTTCTATGAGATTCCCCTTATTCTGCAATATTTTAACCTTTGTCAGGCCCTATAAATAATTATTGTTACTTCTTAACCATATCTCCTTTTCTTTTATTTCTATCCTATTTTTAAACTCCGCTTTCATTTTATCCCACTCACTAGCAATACCTTCTGAGCAAAATTCTATCTTCCCAAATAACTCTCAGATAATTTCCAGTACCCAGTCCTTAAATTCCTGCCTTTATAACAGGTAGGTAGGGAACATCAGTGTCTCATTTTTACTTCATTACTCTGCATTTTTATCTTAGTTGTTATTGGCACATGATCTGAAATAGTTACTGGATGAATATCAATGCTTTCAATTAAATGCACATACCTTGGGGAATAACTTGTAAATTCTCACCAAGCTCCTACTACTAAATTTGTGTCTTGCATACCAAATAATTTTCATAAATGTCTTCAGAATTCTACCCATTTTATTATATTTCCCTTTTAGGTCTCCGAGATACATCCTCATTGTTGCAAATCTAGTTCTAGTCCCCATCTATAAGTAATATTCCCTGCGAAAAGCTGATTATTTCTCCCAAAATTTTCTTAAACTCCATAATAGTAGTTTTAGATGAAATATAAATACATGCCAGCATAATCCTCCTCCCTTGCCAGTAGCCCCTACTACCACAAATCTACCATTATTTTTTTTTCTTCTTCTTATATCACTATTGGAGTTCCTTTAGCAATTAACGTAAGTACCCCCTTTTTCCTTTGTCCTTGATAGTCTGCTCAGTATCCATCGTGAAACCCTGAAACCCTTTCTTTATCATATTCACATGCTCACTTCTGTCCAAATGTGTCTCCTGTAGCATTGCTATCTAAACTGTGCATTTCTTAATATAATTTAGTTCTCTTTTCTTTTTGTTTGTGAGGCCATTCACATTCCAAAACAATATGGATAGTTCAGCCATTATGATAAGAAGTGATTATTCCTACTTATTATATATGACAGTTTTTAAATATCTTATTTCCAGCTTTTGTGTTACATGCACCCACTAATGTTTTGCAGGTTGATCCTTTATTCCATTATTTCTTGTTACTGCCATTTGAACTTATTTCACATTTTATAAGATGTTTTGTTTTAATAAAAACCCTCAAACAAAAAACACACACACATCCTTGACACTCCTGGGGCCTATTAACTTAACACATACACAATGTACATCTTCAAATAATGAAGTTTAACCCTCCTGATTGAAACAATTATCCCAAATTGACAGCTGCATCCGCAGGCATTAACTGACCTAAAATTCAGGTTATCCATGCTAAGACACATGTTAGAGACCATGCTCTTACTTACACTAATTGCTGTCTGTTCTTGTCTTATTCCTCTCCTCAAAAACATTAACATTTAGCCTTATGAAATTGTTCTGTCTTTTATTACCTGCCCCTATAGTCTCCTTCCTTCTAGGAAACAAAAAAACAAAATGTACAGCAGCCCTCAGCTGCAGACTTTTCAACTCACATTGAACATTTCTTTACTAAAGGAAAATGCTTCATTAAATTCTGTGTTCTTTTATTTACTTGCTTACACAAAAAAGCATGTTATTAAATTAAGCCAAGGGCTTTAATCCAAACATAAACTAATGCAAAGGTGTGAGAAAACATATCAACTGTACATGTATTATAATCTGTGTGCTTTTATACCCCACCCCCAAACTCAACAACCCACGATTATAGCATATTAACTTAAACTTGCTTTTGTCCATCCTTTCATCGCTTTTCACACTGTAATGCCTACATTGCTTAAAGCTAAAAAAGAAGAAAAAGGGAACTTATTTACTTTAGTATCTTTATCGGGTCTATATTAGAAGATCAAAACTCCAAAAGAGTGAACGCTTTTTAATCAAACACTAATACCCGAAACTGCAGAATATCAAAGGTACGGAACAGTTATTCTTTTCCCCAGGGGAAAAAAATCGCTGAGCCATTGGTGGGACTTTGCTGTTTCCTCCACTGTGGTGTGATCTCAGGGTTGGTATATTTAAGTAGGTGGTGTGGGGGGGGGGCACAGCCCCCCATTTTATTTGGTCGTTGGATGTTCAGTGCATTCAATATTATGTGGTTTCGGGTATTAGAGTTTGTTTAAAAAGCATTCGCTCTTTTGGAGTTTTGATTTTCTAATATAGAGCCTCTTAATCACATACAACAATAACTGAAAATGATTTACTATATAACATGCAATTTATGTAATGAAATGTTTTATACAAATACTGTCAAGAACAAAAATTGTTTTACTTGCAGTTACTTTTTCCCTCTTCCTTTAGTGTCCTTCCAAATATTAATAACATGAAGTAGGATGTATGTGTTTCAGTCACCCACAAGTTGAACAAAGACAATAAAAGTCCAATCTTTCTACTTTTTCTTGTAAAGCTACATTTTACAAATGTGACTGATGATTTGTAATCTCACATTTATTCATTAATTTCATTTCTGCTAGTCTTCTTCCTGTTCACCTCCATCTCCCAGCCCCAGACTCCAGTTCAACTTCAAGGTACTCCCAATTGTCTAATCAACCCCTCTGCTTTTTTTCTCTCTCCCAAGCATTTTCATTTGGGTCACTGTAAACAATTTAATTTCATTGGCAAAGTCTCCCATTTTTTGTTTGATGGCTCACTTTTTTGTTGGACAAACCTTTGCATTTCCCCCTTAGCCTATTCTGCATCAAAAATGGATTTGAACCTCCATGAAAAGAATATTCTGAAGACAGGTTGATATAGCAGCTTGAATCTCAAACTTGCCTTTCAACATTCCCTGATTGCTGAGATAAATTTGCTTCAATTCTGCCTGGTGTACAGTCAATAATAATTTTCCAAAAATAGTCTGCTGTCTCCAGTTTTTAATAGTTTTCCCTTCAGCCACAGTTTTGTCAGGATCAACTCTTTCTTCTGGTATGATTGGATCTTTACTAATACAGGTCTTAGCTGCTATTTCATGACCAAGTTTGGAGCATATACACAATGTGTACTTTCAATTAACAGCTCCCGCTCTGGAATACTAGTCCAGTTGCCTATTTGTGCTTCACAAAATTAATACAGTTTGTTAATTCCTGTTTCTGAGGAACAGCAGAAAATTTGAATTTTTCCCTGCATAATCTGTTCTCTAACTCTACCATTTTTTTGAAACAGCTCTTCTTGAGCAGTTTCATACTCAGCCACCCTTTTCTTCATTTTGATCTTTTACCTTTGGGCTGTTTTCAAATCATAGACCCCTTGCACACATTTGTAGGATAATGCAAACATGCAAGAGTTCTTTGATTCACCTTCCTGATTGTATTAAATGATATCCCTTGTATAACACAGCACCACTTGTTAGAGTGTGTTTTAAATTTATAGTTTTGAACATTTTTCCAGTAAGCAATGAAACAAAGCATATGAACCAATAATGACAAAACTGTGCAATTCAGAACATTTCGACCATAAAAGGCCACTCAAACTTCTGTCATTACAATCCACAAAAATTAATCAATATGCACAATCTCTGCAGAAATAAAAGTAATCTGATTAATTCCATCTGTAACTGAAGACGAGGTTGCTGCTAGCAAAGAATTTTAAGTTATGCACTTACCATAACTTGACATCTGTGTTGTCCATTCTCATTCTGATTCACATATGGGTTACAGATACAATCCTTGGATCTGACTCAACCATCTTCTATAGACTTCAGCTTCCAGGCTCAAGCTCCTCCCTTTACCTACAATCCTCTGTGCTTCTTCAGATCAAAATTGCTGCACATTAGAAAAAAAAAGGAATGGAATAAAAATAAGAAACTCAAAGGCTCAACCAGGAAAAAAGGTTCCTATAAATGTTTCATAGATCACCCAGAAAAAGTTTATCCTGGAGAGGAGATGGACGGGAGAGAAGGTGAATCAGGATGAGAATGGACAAAGCAGATGCCAAGTTATGGTAAGTACATAAATTAAAAATCTGATGTTGTCCTTCTCATTCTGATTCATGTATGGGTCAGAGTCCCCAGCTACATTCTCTCTTGATGGTCTCAAGGAAGGATATGCCAGAGCACTATTGAGCCAAAAAATTCCTGCTTCTGGAGACAATGTCCAATTTGTAATGAGTCATAAATGTATGGGGTTTAGACCAAATGGCTGCTGTACAGATGCCATCAACTGAAATTCTAGATGGAAATGCAGAAGATGTGGCTCTTTATATAGTTGAGTGAGCTTTAGATGGAGTAGCTAACTACAAATTGTTCTTATCATATATAAAAGAAATGTAATTTGTAATCCACTTGGCAAGAGTTACCTTCATTATTGCCTTCCCCTAGGTGATTAGGCAAAAATGACACAAACTGATCTGATTTTCTGAACTGTTTAGTACTATAAATATAGAAATGGAGTTGTCTATGAATGTCCAGTAAATGTAACAGGTATTCCTGTTTATTGGAAAAATTGGGAAAGAAAACTGGCAGCTGAATGGTCTGATTAATGTTTGACTCAGTTGCCACTTTAGGCATTAAAGCTGGGTAAGTGCAGAGGGAAACTGTGTCTTTGTGAAAAATAATGTAGAAGAAAGGGCTTGTAATTCAGAAACTCTTCTAGCTGAGGTGATGGCAACTAGAAAAATAGTTTTCCAAGTCAAAGATTTTATGTCACAATCACTGGCTTGTTCAAAAGTTTCTGAGTGAGACCCTAGAGAATCAAGGGAAGATACAAAGGAGGAGTGGAGTCTGAGAAGGAAAATCCCCTTCATAAAAGCTCTACATAACCTCAAAGAAGCTACAGATCCTGAAGATAGACCACAGTGGAAATTGGATATGGCCGCCAGTTGAAGTTTGATCATTGCAAAGCTGGATGCCTCTCTGAACAAGGAAAGAGAGAATGGTAGGAATCAAAGCTAAATAAGGATCAGTGTTCTCTTTAGTGGCCGAAATAGAAAATCTGTTCCACTTGCATTTGTGTACTTTTTTGGTGATGGCCTTATGAGAGACCAAAATAATACTCTTTACAGGTGAAGAATCTCTGGACCCTTTGACAGTCATTGGAACTGGAGAAACCATGCAGTTAACTTGAGAGTGAACATATCTTGAGGGAGCCCCAAGGACAGATGGGATATGAGATCCTGATTTGGCTCCAGTATCCATGGGGGAGACTTCAGATGAGACCAGAGGAAGAGGAACCAAATCTGGTGAGACCAGTAAGGGGCAATAAGGATGACAGTGCTCTTCAACCATTGGGCTTTCTGAAGAAATTTTGGGATCAACATAAGGGAGAATAAGCATAGATAACACCAGATGGCCAATTGTGGACTAGACCATCCCTCAGGGATTCCTGTGGTGGGGGGATTAGTGCAAAGTACTTGCTGCACTTATAATCCTAAGCAGAAGCAAAGAGATTGCAGCAAGGGTGACCCCACTGGTCGAAAATCTGATTTGTTTGATTGAGGGACTATTCGTGGGGTGTCAGAATGGACCTGCTGAGTTTGTCCATCAGCTTATTGGTTTTCCCCGGTATGTGAGTTGCAATGAAAAAGTGTTGTGAAGAGATTGCCCATTCCCAAACCCCCGTGCCCTGTCTGCAAAGGAGGTAAGAACAGGTTCCTCCTTGTTTGTTGATTACCAGACTACTGACATGTTGTCTGTGTGAATTGCAATGGTCCCCAGAGGGAGAACATCCTGAAAGGCTTACACTGAGAGAAGGACTGCCCTCATCTCCAGGACATTGATATGCAGTCTGGTCTATAAGGAAGTCCACATGCCTTGGGCCATCTTCCCTTTGAAATGCGGCCCTCACACTGTGGCTGTAGGTGAGGGAAGAATCAACATTCTGCTGACTGACAGATCGGAATGAACCTACCATGCCAGGTGGGTTCTGCAAACCTTTGTCAACTTGATAGGATAGATAGAGATTGGTGAAATATAGACCACTGCACAGCCAAGGTCCACTAGAGAACATGCATATAGAACCTTGCCAGGGGAAACTAATAGTATGGAAGTTGCCATAGATCCAAGAACTCAAAGAACAAGCTACTGAAGTTCAATTAATATCCCACCACTCTCACACCAATATGTGATGGACCCTCTTTACCCAGGCTGCTAATCAAGAAGCCTCAATCCTCACCACTGACACCATTGAGAGACCATCACTAAAACAGGAATGGACTTACACAGTATTCTCAAATGACTTTTCTGCATCAAGCACAATATTCTCCAAGAGCACATCAGGAACATGCCCCCAGACCTGGGGCTGGACTCTCTGTCTGTCTCTCCAAATCCCAAACAAGACTCACTTTGGAGCACTGTCTCCCAGTTCCAAGTAACTGAAGCACCTACACCTGGATACTTGATGATTTTCTCACACACACACACACACACACACACACACACACACACACACACACACACGCACACACACTCCTGTGAAAGGCTTGCACAGATTTACTAGCTGTGCCCCCTTATGCCCAGACAATAAGGTAACAATGCTGCCACCAGTCAGTCAATATCAGGCTGTTACAAGGATATCCAATTATACTGAGTAAAATTACTGCTAATATAAATTGTAAAGTGTAACCCAAGCAGCAAGGCTTTTTGGAGTGACCAAGGTGCCACTAAAATAAGCACAAGTACTCTCAAGAAGTTAAAGGTCATCTCTAAAAGATCAGCCACAATGAAAGGTATAAAAATATTTAATAATAAATAATAAAACAAAAACATGATAATATTAAATATCTAAGTGCAATAAACATCATAGTTTTAATCACAGGAGAAATAAAAATAACACAGTTGGACAGATTCAAGCAGATGCAGAAAAACAATACTTTGCTAATCTCACTGTATTTCCTGACTGTCTAAAGAAGAATTGTTCCCTAGCTAACTTAATTAATATAGCAAGGCAAGATTAGATGCTGAGATGCTTACTTCCACAAGGCAAGGTGATGATATTTCCACTTACACTGATTACAACTGAGTTTCACTGACTGTCTGTGATAACTGTCATAGATTTTTATATCAGGTTCCAAAGAAAACAAAACAAAAGCTGATCTGTGAGTTCCATCCCTTCAGTGCTGGTTACAGAATGACATCACATTTGATCACATGACTCTGGAAGAGTACAGACGCAGAGCTTCCCCAAGTTCCATTGCACCATTTGAAAACTACAGAATTCTTTGTTTAAACAAACATTTAATCAGTTATAATATCCCTGTTGATACATTTTTAACATAAGCGTCTGTACAAGTCAGTACACCCGAAAACCTTGTAGTCTGAGATGAGCTGCAACCACTGCTATGCATTTGGTAAGCACCTTGGGGGTTGTGGTAAGTCCAAAGGGGCAGGGCTCTGAATTGGTAGTGACTGGATCCCAGCCTGAAGTGCAAAGGACTCCTGGAGTGCCTGTCTATTTTGATGTGATAGTATGCATCCTTTAAGTCCACAGAGCACATCCAATAGTCCTTCCTTAACAATGGAAGGATAGAGAGTACAGTAACCATACAAAACTTCACTTTTTTATGTACAAGTTCAGTTTGCTTAGATCCAAAATTGGCCTTAGGTCTCCGGTCTTCTTTAGTACAAAAAAGAAGCAGGAGTAAGTTCCGGATCCTCTCTGTTCAGTTGAGACCTCTTGGATGAGTCTTTTTTGCAGCAACCTTTGAATTTCTAATACTGCAGACTCCCTCAGATTGGTTGGGACATTAGAGAGTTTCCTTCGTGTTCTTGGAGGTGTAAGGGAAAAGGGAATGTAATAGCCTCTGGATGTTATGGTTTGCACCCAAACATTTTTTGTTAAGATGTTAAGACCAGGCATTTGAGTGCATGGAGTAACAATCCCTGATTTCCTCCAAGGCAGAGCAGTCAGGCCATGCTTCAGGAGCGCTGATTGAGCTTGTCAGAAAAAGGCTCCCTGAAGCCCTGATTTTGCGGGCCCACATTGCCCCTGGGGCAGCATCTCCCATTGAAGCCCCCCCTCTGCCTCTGGGTGAGAACCCTCCATGACAGTCAGGGAAACATCTCTGAGATTTATGGAACCAAATTTTCTTGGCCCCTTTCAGGTTCCTGGAGTAGGTCCGTTGAGGGGTGGAAAACTTGACCCCTACAGCAGATAAGGCATTGCCATATTTCTCAGTGCAGGTTAGTGTGTCTTTAACTGATGTTCCAGATAAAGAGGAAGCATCAAAGAGAGCATTGACAAAGGACACCTTAAAGGGCTCTGTGAAGTCACAAAGCCTCATCCATGTATGACTGCGCATAGCAATGCCAGTGCCAGCAGCCTGTGATTTACCCTCAACTGAGTGAGAAATGAGCCTCATGGACAAATTAGCTAAGCTGCCAGCTTTGGGGAAATCTTTCCAAATTTCTCTCTCTGCATGGTCTCCACCAAGGAATCAGAGAGCTCCTTGACCAGGTCTCTCTGGAGGCAAGTAAAATGTGCCAAGTAGTTAAGCACTGTCAGTGTGAAAGTCATTGATACGTATGCATGCTTGCAAAGCCTGTCCATTGCTCTAGACTCCCTGTTCAGTGGATGGATGATAGAGCTTTGCTGAGCTAGCTCTTTCTAAGTGGCAGCTGCCACCACTTTAGCATCAACCAGAATATCCTTGAACCAAACGGAACAATCTGTAGGTGGAGAAAAATTTTTGTCAGGTCGCTTTGGCACAGGCTCTATAGTGTCAGGCTCCTTCCATGTGAGAGGTTCTGCTGCGGGGGTCACCCAAGATGTAGATGGGCCTGTCCCAAAGGCCTCAAGGAATACAGACTCCACATCTTGGGATGAGCAGCTACCTGTTTGTTTCAGAATTTCCACAATGTCTGCAAAGGAGACGTCCTCCAGTGGTGATTTTTGGGGATCTCTCTGCTTCATCAAAATCCATATCTTTGGTGAGAGACTCCATGGGGGACTCTAAGTGTCTTCTTTTGCATGTCCTCCTCCATGGCACCTCCTCTGTGGGATGTTCATGGGAGGTATCAGAAGAGGAGGGTGGCCACCTCTGGTGGGAAATCCTGGATGCTCTTCGAAATGGGCTGACCCTGGACAGGAATCGTAGTCTCAGTTTCCAGATGTGATGAGGAGTGATGGGGAAGAGCAGTAGCCAAAGAGAGTGGATGTCTGTCTGCAGAGAAAGCCTTTTCAATAACCTGGAAAGCCAAAGGATTAGGAGAATCCCTGCCTATTTACATCAGGGCCAAAGCCCTTGAAGACATGACAAGGGCCTCGGATCTGCAGCACCCAGATTGAATTGGACCCATGCTGTCGACGGCCAAAGCACCGAGGGGGGAAAGATGACTCAAAAAAACTTGGAGTCGAACCTCAGCATCCCAGATCCAAGGCACACTCTGATCTAAAGATCTCAGAGCAGAGGTGGTCTTGGCAACTGTCGGAGTAGAGGAAGTGAACGTCCTTGAGTCCAATAGCAATTTTCTCAGGTGGCTAAAGTCGTGGGGCTCCAAAACCGAAGACAGAATCAGAGAAGAAGAGTCTATCACTCACAGATCCAGGAGGGGACTGAACTGATAAAACCCCCATCTGGATCTGAGCTCTGATAATCATCCTCACTAACCTGTCCATATCATATTCTGAGAGGCTTCTGGAGGATCTGGATGAAGCCACAGAGGAAGGATGGGACTGGTGCAGGGTTTTCAGGATCTTCATAGGAAATGTGGGTGAGACTGACCAGATGGATGATCCTGGTAACTGTCTGCCAGTTCTCAGAGCCAAAGTCGGTGATAGCCCTGGGGTTAAACCTGTCACAATTAGCACACTGTGACTGTAACTGTGCCACTCCTAGACAGTAAACACATCTAGCATGAGAGTCAGACTGCAGAATTTTATGTCCGCACTCTGTACATCTCATAAAACCTGCAGGTTTATCCATAACTACACTTCTAATCTAACAACAAGAACAACTACCAACACTACTGAAATAAGTAAAATCACTACAATACTACAATAACTACAATAACCCTAACTGCTGAAACAACTAAGAGAAAGTTCAAACTCTAACCTTCACTATCCCAGACAGGGTACCTAACACCAGCGATAAGCCTTGTGGGCAGGAGGAAGAAGAAAAAAGCAATAAATCTAGAGAAAAGGAACACACTTATCTGCAAAAACAGAGAAGACTTGCAATAGAGACTCGAACACTGGAGAGCATATCCAATGCAAATAGCAACAAACTAGATCTGAGAAAGCTGTGCTTAGTATGGGAGATTGTGGGTAAAGGGAGGAGCTTGAGCCTGGAAGATGAAGTCTATAGAAGACAGCCAAGTCGGACCCAAGGATCGGATCTGTAACCCATACGTGAATCAGAATGAGAAGGACATCAGATCTTTATATTTCAGTGTTTCATCTCCAAATTCACTGCTTGCTGCCCTTGAAGAATAAATTGCCTATGTTACATTAAAAAGATGTTAAGCTGGTAATATTACATTAAGGAATGGATGGCAAACTGACAACAGGTTCACAGTTACTAGGCATCTCATCCAAAGAAGGACATACTCAGGACTACAGCACCCCACCCCCCATTAAAGGAAAACACAGTATCAGCACTCCATCAACATGCTGTGGAAGTAGAACTTACAGCCTTCTGCATCAAAAATCAAGTATGCTACCCATTGTGCTACTAACACTGCTTTAAAATTATATACCACAATAGTGATACTATTTGCTAAACAAAACAGTTGCACATTGTAAACAGACTTGTCATGAGCAGCTGTAAACTTCTCTGCCCCTGAAGCTCACAATTCCTCTAAAATGCACCTGAAACTCATTTCCTTGAAAAATGCAGCTTGGTACTTGGGGTAGGGTCTTCAGGCTCTTGTTTCCTGTAGATAAAGTACAGGATTTGAGCCTAATCTAATTGTGAACCCTAGCTAGAGTATTTCACTCTCTCCATACCCCTAACTGCAGTCATCCATATGGGCAGAATCTCCTTTCTCTATTCTTGTTTTGACGTCATTCTTAGAATACTTTCTGCTACTTTATGAATATAATATTCTGTATGGCTGTTATTCTCCTTAATGAGCTGCATCCAAAATTCTGGTCTTTGCTTATTACAGTTTTAATTATTTATTACTTCTTGGTGACCAGGAAGGCATACTGCTTTAAGTCCATTTATAATGAATATCCATGAAGTATGTTCCAGACATACAATGGTTAATAACAGGACATCAAAATATAAACATAACAACTGTAGACACAGAAACAAATATGCAGCTAGGAAAATGCAATGAAGAAAGTGGGTACATTGAAAAACAGCAAAAGTGGTATAACATCATTGCTACGATATTTACAGACCAAAAGCTATCCTTTGTTTTTTTAGTACACCATGTCCAATAACACTATCTAAACAAAAACAAATGCAGCAGTGAAATATGCATATCCTACTTTGCAAATGCTAGGAAAACACAAATACACAAGCATGTTCAATGACAATGGAGATGTATCATACATGTTGCAGTATCACTTGGCTGCTATCAGAGATTTCATGTACCAAAATCAAGTTAGATGAATATTAGAGCAAGTAGTGTTTTATCCTTAATATGAATGCTACCTTACTTGTCCCCTGAAAGTAAGCCATGCCCAAGGGAGTGAACCTGGTCAACAAATCTAAGTACAAAAATAAATAATAAAAATAGTAAGCTTTATGAAAAGAACAATCCGAGGAAGGAAATATGTCATACAAAAGGAGTGAGAAAGTATGTCAGAAAAGGATGAGACGGTGGGAGTGTGTGGACAGCAGAGCTTTGGAATTGCAAGGAATCTAATAATGACAAGAACAGGGAAATAGGTGCAGAAGAAGAAGAAGGTTGGGGATATGGCAGACAGATGGGGGGGAGAACAACAATGTGGGAGAGCAAGACTTCAGAATTGCCAGAATTCTGATAAGAGAAGGTAAGAGACAGTGTAGATAGGGTAGAAGTTTAACAGAATAGATTTACAGAGACCGGAAGAGAAGATGCATTTTTTTTATAAAACTTAATCCTTCAGAGTCTAAGACAGAATCATTATATTTGCTTGTTTACTTATTTTGCATTTGTCAACCAGGTAAGTATGCTTGTCTTAGGACCTTTTTCAGTCATGCCCCAGGCCAGAGGCATAAAACATTGCAAGATGTTTACAAAACATTAAATTGTCCATAGTCAATGGTATATGTATTTTAGTATTCTGCCAGGGGCAAGCCCACGCTGCACCCCCCACACCCCCTGCAAATTACATATACCAACTCCGATATCACATTACAGTGAGGAGATGGGTTAATTCCGTTTCCTCACTGAACCGCGATTTCCACTCAAAATTCCAAACTCAGATACTCAAACTACACTACCTATTCAATGTGGTGTAGTCAATGTATTTGGGTTCGCCAAACTGCCCATTGGAAAACTGCATTTTGACAGTGTCACTCTTGATTGAATGCAGTTTGCAATGGTGAATGTAAAACACTGGAAGCATCCCCTCTTCTTTTCTCAAGTCTGCTGCCAATGGTATAGCTCTCCCAATTAGTATCCTAATTAATAGATCTGTAAAGGAATCCTATATCCCTAAACTCTGGCATTCCACCTTTATTCTTCCTCTCCACAAGGGAGGCAAAAACACTAACATTTCAAACTTCTGCCCCATAGCTCTTCTCTCTCCAATCTCCAAAATCCTAGAAAAATGCATCCACCTCCAACTTATACCTTTTCTGACTAAAAACCAACTTCTTATCCCTACCCAACATGACTTCCGACCAAGGCATAGCACCATAACAGCTCTACTCTCATTCTTAGAAACTGTCAATCAAGCCCAAGATTCTGGGAACCTAGTATCCACAGTGCTCCTAGATCTCTCTAAAGTAGATGTGTCCAACCTGTGGCCCATGGGCCGCATGCGGCCCTCAGAGCTCTTCCATGCGGCCCTCAACATCTAACTGCAACATCGATGTACACATGTCCCAAAACACTTTTTTTGTTTTGTGTTTTTCGCTCCTGTGACCTGTAACGCTAATGTCTGTGTGCGCATGGCCAATCACCCTTCTAGTTTTGTTTTTGAGCCAAAAAAGGGTCAGTGTGTTTACGCCATTATTTTGCGCCGAACAATCAGAGTGTGTGTGTGTGTGTGTGTGTGTGTGTGTGTGTGTATGTGTGTGTGTGTGTGTGTGTGTGTGTGTGTGTGTGTGTGTGTGTGTGTGTGTGTGTGTGTGTGTTCTCGCTGAAGAGGGACTCATGTATGGATTTGCCGCTGTTGCCTTTGAAAGGGACAGCAATTACCTATGTTAATAGGTAAGTACGGAGTGAGTGAGTGCATGCATGAAAGCAGAATTGTGTGCGTGAAAGTAGAAGAAGAATGTGTGTGTGTATGCATGTATCTGTGTGCATGGCAGAGAGAGACGCATGCACAAAGAGGCTAACAATGATTAGTCTACCTACTGAACACAAACAAGTTAGCTCACAAATATATCATACATTAAGAGTACACTTTCATTAAATTGCGGCTTTCCTGACAGGGAGAGTGTTGTATTGAACATGAACTCATACCTCTTAACTGTATGGATTTTCAAAGAATGTCTGGATTTTTGCCTCATCTTCCAATTTGTGTCTTTGGCTTAGGAAATAAAAGTAGTCATCCAAGGTAATGCAGTTCCAGGTAGTAAAAATGAGACAGCAGCCTAGGGTTAATGGGTCAGTAGTGGACTGAATATGTGGGACTGTAGCATATAAAGTTGTATTGTTTTTTCAGACAAACAAAAAAGCACCTAGTACTGTTTTTTCATTGGTGGGTTCTAAGCAGTGGTAGATTGGACAACAGTAAGCATAGCTTTGGCGGATCATCAATACTGGCAAATCAAGTGGGCACAATGTCATTTTTTAAATGTTGGGGATTTTAGTGTGTATGTAAGTGCTTATGTGTTGGGAGTGCTGCAACAGTAGATGATTATTAAAGACAGAGACTTATGGACTGTGGAGAATATGTTTCTTTGTTTCAAAACCTAATACTTGGGTACGCATGCCAGAAGGAGATTTTTTAAGACATAGCTTCTTGCCATTTACAGTGGATGGATATTTACATTTAATGGACAATGTATTAGCGTGGGCCTGTGGAGTTCTGAAGGATGCCAAGTCTACCACTGCCAATGTCTTGTAAAGTGACCTGGAAATGGATATTGGGATGTTACTGAAAAAATATAGTAAGTGGGCTTAGAAATATAGTTTAATTAAACAAAGTGTACTTTCAATTTACAGGCCATAATTTAATTTATTTCAGATAGTCCAGATACTGGTAGATTGTATACCATTAGACTTAATTAGGGAGAGCTGTCATTCTGAGGAAACAAGCAGCCCTAGTTTCAGTGAAAGCTCTGTGGTTGCTTGCAGGTAGGAAGTTGCAGGATGTTGATGCAATGTGTTTTGTTTATTATTTTTAATGCATTTGTCATTTCGAAGCATGGTTTTCCTTGATGCAAAAGAAGGCAGGACTGAATGAGCCATATAATGTTTAACTGATAATAATGGGATAGAAAGATTATAAGTGATGTATAATGTTTGCAGCTACAGTTGCTTCAATGGTGTCTGTGATGCATAACTATTTTTGGGCCTGTGTCCTCCTTTTATTTTTTGCTTTGTCCAGATTTCTTGCTCTAAGGTTGAGAGGTATGGTTCCATACTAAATCAGAAGTTGTATTTACCTTGAAAGACTTTTCGGCATAATTATGAAAAACAGAGCCTTTTTAATATCTCTGCTTATTTCCAATATAAACTGCCATGTAACCTTGCAAATAACCTTCTTATTAAGCTACTTTACTTCTTTTGGAATTGACAGGTATGATTCATCTGTTCGGACATAAGTAGAGTGCTAATGTGACTTTGATTTCTTACAGCAGTCTGTGGTTTACATAATCACAATAACTTTTCTGTGTTTCTGGGTGTGTAATCAATTTAACAGTTTTAAAGATGTTTTCCAAAAATAAATAAATATATAATAAATAAATAATCCTCTCTACACTTTGAGCTATTGACAAAGTCTGGGAATTTGTTTTTTTCAAAAGCGAAGGTCAGCATTACAGCTCAGTAAACTGTCAGTCTGTGAGTAACTTCTGCACAAATTAAAATGTTTGAATGTCAAATGGCTTTAGATTGAAGGGAAGTTCATTTTATTTATTTTATTTTACATTTGTTTACCGGGAAAGTCCGACTGGACACAGGTCCATTTTCAGCGGAGGCCCGTGGAGAAAAGCTCCAAAAATAACACAAAACAATATAATACAATACATGAGAGAGAGAGACAGCAAATTATGGATGTAGCACTCATATAATATGGCAGAGATTACATCTCTTAACAGTAAGAATCATTGAGGTACAGAATAAACTTAAAAACATTTTTTTTACAGTTATAATTACAGCAAGGCAAATATCAATGAGTAAAGTTTTTAGGAGAAAGCTGTTTGTACATAGCTGAAGCTCTGAAACAATCTTTTGGTATGGATTAACCTGGGGATTGACACAAGTTATATGTTTACACCAGTATGTAGCATTATAGTTTATGGTTTTCTTATTGATTTACTTTTTGCCGAGCAGTTGCTTGTTGATCTATTGATGGTCCTTTTGGTGGTGGGAAATTACATGGATGAATCCATCTCTATTATGATTTTTTTTTCAGATATTTTGACTTCCAGACAATTTCATTCAGTGAGTGGGTGTCATGTGATTACTGAGGTTGCCTATTTTACAAGTAGGGGCTTTTTTGTGTGTGTGTGTGTATGTGTGTGTGTGTAAGAGAGAGAGAGATTTAATATGTATACTGAATATAATTTTGCAAATGGAATTCTTAGTTAAACATGCCCCTCTTCTTGGGCAACTAGACTTGAGTAACCAATATTAGATCTTAGCCATCCAGCTGGGAAAGGTTAGTATGTGGATTTTCCATCTGGTTTGATGAAGGCTATGCTACTTACACAAGGAGTACATTAATGGCTATCCATCCAGCCATCGTGTTGCTGAACTACATTGTTTGATAATGACAGGAGCTTTTTACAGAAGTAAAAAGTTTTGTGTCAAGAACCTGTCCATAAAAAGTGGCTTGTTTATGTTGCAGTGAAGGCTGTGGTCTTTGCAATGAGTGTTTTAAGTATAACCAGTATTTCTGAGGTAGAGGAAGTCTCTAAAGGCAGGATCTTTCTTAGCCTG
The DNA here is from genome assembly GCF_019279795.1 of Protopterus annectens. Classification (NCBI taxonomy): domain Eukaryota; kingdom Metazoa; phylum Chordata; order Ceratodontiformes; family Protopteridae; genus Protopterus; species Protopterus annectens. The sequence goes on along the minus strand of NC_056746.1, from coordinate 504,089,268 downwards.
GAAAGCAAGCCAATGATGAAATTTATAGGGGCCAGTGAGAGACAGAGGAAAGCAAGAAGCTGTTTAGTCTGTTTGGATAACTAAGTGAACTTAGTCCTTTGACCTTTTTTGTCAGAAATGGTTGTAGTCTTTCTTTTGGCAGGGAGTTTTGCTGAGGCACATGCCAAAAGGGCACTGCACTCAATAATGGCTCTTGTAAAGGAAGAATACAGGGATGTTATGACCTCCTTGTCCCTAGATGAGATACCCTTACTAATGAAGTGGGCCATGTAAAAAGCTTTCCTTACAACGGAGACAACGTGGTGCTCAAAAGTCAGGTTTCTATCAACCTGGGTGCCCAAGTACCATACAACTTATTGCATGCTTACAACATTGTTATTAATGTGATAATTTGTGGGGATATCACTCTCCTCAAAGGGGATGATGATGCATTTTTTGGCATTTAGCTTGAGGCCATATTTCTGGCACCAGTTATTTGTTTGGGTGAGACCCTCTTGTAGCTTATTCAGAATTGTTTTATTAAGTCAGTGATGTGAATTCTTTACTTTATTGCAAATTTGTTGGGTTATTTTTGTGGATTATCGTATTGTAGGGCTGCTGATGTTGACATTTTACGTAGTTGGACTGCTGGAATGGTTTTCCCAGTGAGAAATGCTAGTGCTGTAGTGAATATCTGTTTATTTGTTAAAAAAAAAAAAAAAACAACATAAATATATATATATATATATATATATATATATATATATATATATATATATATATTAACTAAGATGTTAGAGTTAACTGTTAGATTAGAGAATTAGAATTAGAATGAGAATTAGAATTTTAAGGCAAATATTAGGCATTTATTACATTTATTCATTGTTCAAATGCACCTACAGTGCAGCCAGGAGGTCGACTGCGGTCTTCCGGAGCAACGAAAGAGTTAACTATATGATATATTTTATATGTGGCCCCAAGACCATTTCTGTTCACTCAATGCGGCCCCAGCAAGCCAAAAGTTTGGACACCCCTGCTCTAAAGCATTCAATACTATTTCCCATAAGCACCTTCTAACTCATCTATCAAACCTAAATCTCTCCCAAAACACATTTTCCTGGTTCTCAAGCTATCTGTCAGATAGATATCAGGCTATGAAATGGAAAAAAGGCACCTCACCTTTCTAACCCACTCCAACCAGAGTACCACAGGGGTCCATCCTTGGACCAATGCTGTTTAATATCTTTATCAATAACTTTCACTCTGCTGTTCCTAATGCCAAAGTCATCCAATATGCAGATGACTCTACACTTGTCTGCTCTGCCTCTAACCTCAGTGAACTTCTATCTAAAACTCAGACTGCCTTCTCAACTACTGAGATCTGGATGTGCCAAAATCACCTTTCTCTCAATGCTAACAAATCTAAAATACTACTATTCACTCCCTCAAAATCTTCCTTCCAAGTCCTTAGCCAAAACAACTCTCCAATCAAAGTTGTTCCCTTTGCCAAACTACTCGGTGTAACTATAGATGAACACGTCAAGTTCGACATCCATATTCAGCAAAATATAAAAAAAACACCAAAAACTAGGTATGCTACACAGGAACAACCACTCCCTCTCTACTTCTACCAGGCATACTCTGGCCTCCTCTTACCTCCTTCCCTGCCTTCTGTATGGTGCCCCACTACTAACTAACCTATCCTCTTCCATCACTTCCAAACTTGAAAGCTGTTACAACAAAATTTCTAAATTTACCACCAAAGCCAAACATTCCATACATCACTGTTACTCTCCAATCCCTCAACTGGTTAGAATTCACAAATTACCTGGACTTCCTACAGCACATAGACTAATATTTAATCCAACCAAATGCCCAAGTCTAACCAACATCCTTCCCCCATACACATGACTACAAGTGTTACATTTAAATCCATGTTACACTGTTTCCTTTTTATCTTGATAAAGCCTGGTATTAACCAGGCGAAAGCACTTGATTTACTTGGTTTTGTGGTCAAATAAAAGTCTTTGTTTTCATTTATCATCACTTTTTGTTGGCTGATTCTCCTTTCCGTGGATTCTGTTTGGATTTAATAGTTTTTTGGACTTTTTTTTTTCTTCCCCCATACACCCCAAACAGAACTCTCACATCTGAACACCAAAACTTGTTTACTATCCACAAACCTAAACATCCTGCTGGACAACTTCTCCTCTCCTTCTCCTTAAGTAAGAAATGGAACTCTCACCCTTCCACACTAAGGACAATGTCAAATACAAGCAACTTCAAAACACAGCTTTACACCTACCTCTCCTCCAAATGGAAATGTAACTGCATTCTCCCTACCTAGAACTCTTTAACAAAAGACCCTAGGAGGGTATCCTCCTGAATTCCTAAGCACCTTATAGCTGGCTATAACCTTCTATAGCTAATTCCCATACGACCTCTCACACTCTGTTAATATTGTAAATAGCTTTTGACTTTGATTTTAACTGTGTGAATTTGTTAAAATGTATCTGCATGACATTTTCCACTATGGACAATATTGCTCACACTTTGTATTATTTGATATGTATTTGTAGTTGTACCCTATTTTTATTGGACTGCTATCTTTACTGTAATCTGTTTCATGGAGCTTTTCTCCCTGGGCCTCCACTGAAAACGGGCTCTCTGGGCCCAGTGGACTTCCCGGTAATCAAACTGGAAATAAATAAATAATAAAATAAATGTAGTTTTCTGGAGTGGGTAAATAGGATGAAGTATTTAGGTTTGCATATAAGAACTACTGTAGATGCCTCTGTAGATGGTACTTTTGAGGATGTCTTAGTTAAAACGAAAGCATATATATATAAATATAAATATATATATATAAATGGAGATTACGTTGTACAGATATGGTCCAAAGAATCCATGCTATCACTTGGTATATCCTTCCTGTAGTGATTTATGCTTCCAATGGCTTCCCAGGGCATGCTATTGTCTCTGGCCACTCAATATTGGTCCAAATTTAAATTATCTACAAGCGATTTTATCTGGATAAGTGTGAGACTCAGAGTCATTTGAGAGCATTTCACTTTTCCCTCCTCTGGATGGGGGGGCTTGGCCTTCTAGATTTGGAGTTACATGCACTAGCAGTTAAATGTAAGGTTTTTGGGGAGTTCATCAATACAGAAAATGAAGCCATTTGGATAAGAATGATGAAACATCAAAAGGGTGGTTTATCTAAAATTTCATTTTAGCTGAGGTAAATTCTTGTAAATAAGTTACAGTCCTAACCTAGGTTTCTATGTTCAGTGATTGTGGCAGTTCACACAGAATTTGGCTTGATGGGCTGTATGGGGTGGTTAAGGGATTTAATTCCTATTGAATCCCCGATGTTGTGGGGTGCTTGATCAGTTACAGTAACTAGAACATTGAGAGACTGTCCTGATTTGTTTTACAGGGAACATCTGCTGTCAGACTCCCAAGTAATCTCACGGCAACATTTTAGTGCTCAATATGCAACTCAACAGGGCAGGTTTGGGTTTTATCTAAGATTAGTTATCAAACTGAACAACAACAAACTGGATGCAGTTGATAAGAAAAATTTGCCGGGTTGGATAGACTGGATGTTTAAGGTCTTAAGGTCAGGACCTCTCAAGTTGAGGTAAAACATCCACTTAGCTTTCTAAATAAGATGCTGCTAGCTCCCAGAGAGGACGCTTTTTGGATAAATATAGAGTGACATGCAGTAGGGACCGTAATACTGATATTGAAAAGACAGTCTGGTTTTGGTTAATGTTAGTCCCCAGATATGCTGCTCACGCTTGTTAATTTGATTTTCTTGTGGTGGAAATGCCAGTCCAAGCATTTTTACAGACTGACAAGGCTGAGTAACATTTTTCTAGGGACCAGTCCTTTTTGTTGACATCGTAGAGACTGTCTACACATTTTTTGGGAGAGTTTAAAGAAACATTGCAGCAGATTGGTGATACTATTTGGCCAGGGGAAAAATTAAGATTACATTAGAAAGTAGTTTCTGCTGGGACTCTCTGGGTGCTGCAGTTTTACTCTACTGGAGCTCAGCTTATTAAATCTATTAATATTAGGGGCTAAGAAATGTATTACAAAAAGGTGAGAAACTATCTGTCCTCCCATATACATGCATAGCTCTCAACCTTCCATCTCCAAAATGAGGAACACTACCTCTCATAATGTGGAACAAATGGGCAATATGTGGAACACCTTCTTACAACTTAGTAACAACTTCAACTGGGAAGCTCACAGAATGGCTAAAATGTGCTACTTCATACTTATAAAGAGTTCTTCGGATGAATTAATTTGGTTAAAGAATTCCTAACTCTGAATGTGTGATAGACTCTTTCAATGTGGATCTTCAAGGAATACGGGCTTTTGTAAGACCCAAGATGAGGAATGTTCCTCATAATGAGGTACACTTGAGAGGTATGCCTACATGGGTCTGTTTCAGTTAATGGAGTAGCAAGCCTCCCTTAACTCATAAAGCTCAAAGATGAAATGTAAAGCATGAGAGAAATGTTCCCATTGGCTTGACTTTGTAGCGGCATACACCGAGGTTTTTCTTATCTTGAATAATGAGGGGCTCCCACTACTGGACCTGATATATATCCTAAATGTAAGTTATGCTAATAACTTGTCGTTTGGGGTTATTTTGATTGTATGTTAATATCTCTCACAATAGCTTATATGGAATGGATGAAGTTTACAATCCCTATGTGCTTTTTATCTATCTTTTTTGTTTGTTTGCTTGCTTGTTTTTTTTTATGAATTGAGCACCTATTCACAACTCATCACATTTGCTACATATATAGGATGAGTTCTATGGCTCCTGTCCTCTCGTCTAATATAGTCAGGCTAGCAGTCACAGTAAATGTAAATGATGTTTATATATTGCATTAACACAGCATAATATATGTGATGTTTGTAGTATAATTTATCCACGTTTGTGGTGCAATCCTGCTTAGCTCTACTTATAGGGATTGATTGTTTCTTTCAATGCCGTGTTGTTAAAAAACTATTTCTGAAAAAAATAGCATAAGTAGTCTAACAAGTACACTGTGATAAATATTCCCATAAAAAGTAATGTTACCTTAAGAGTGTAGCTCACAGTTGCTGTGAATTTCCCATAATGTTTTGAGTTTAAACTCTCAGATTTTCAGCATCTTAATTTCCTGATAATTTTACAAAGTTAAAAGCTATTTCTAGACAGAAAAAAATGTACAAACTACTAGAGGAGGGCCTCACTTTTTGAAAAGTAATCTTTACATTACAAAATGAACCATTGTCTTTCACTGTCACTTGCTTTCCATTCTGAAGCATAGCATTATGAAGCCAAGTGTTCAGAAATGCCACATTTCAGAGACATCTCAGAGTGGCATATTTTGGAAGTGAAGGCTGGAGAATCAAGCAAAATGAAGGTGCATAGTAGCCAATAACATTAGTCCTTTGTCCTAAACTGCCAGATGAGGCTAGTATGTATGTATGTATGTATGTATGTACTGTATGCAGGCATTTTACATCATATTTAGACACTGAAGTATGTGTTTATACTATGCTTATAAATTTAACTAGTATCATGTAAGCATCAAAGAGCATGTGTAGGCAGCAAGAGATCACAGCAGTAACTTTAGTTTTACAGTTTAAGGTTACATATTCCTGTATTGGATTGCAGGGACAAAACGTTCTGTATGGAAAATAAATATTGCAACTTCGAGTTAGCAAGATAACCCCACAGAGGTATCAAATATTAATTATAGCTGCAGTGTCAAAAATATCTTCTTTCAGACAGCAGCTTTCACCAGCTCTTATTATCATGCAGATGATAAACGTGATAATGTTCAAGCTGTTTACTACAGGACAAATGTCTATGCTGTATTATATATAAACATATAGCCTGTTGGTCTGCTGCCTGACCTAAATTATAAGCAGAATTATAGTCTTACTATTTATGGCTCAGTATTTACTGGTCAATGTATTTAAAGGTTGTTAATACCATAATGTAATTGTGGTCATCAAGAGGATGCTGTCACCACAAAACAGAGAATGCTGACTTAGTATTAATGAGAATGTTCACTCTGGCTGCTTATAGAAATCGCTTATCCAGGACTTATTTAGCCACACTAATGGGCTCAGGAAAAACAGTGAAAAGATGTATTCCATAGGCTTTACTTCCTATTCACCAGCTTGGTACCAAATAGTCAGGAAAATAACTTGTAGTAAACCTTTTGAATGATGTCTGTATGCAAGTTCTTCTCTGTGTTTTGAAAGTAGTTTATGCATGTTCCCTTTTATAAATATGTAAAATGCTAATATTTATCTGCATATATTTATTTGCTTAAAGCTGTTAGCACATTGTGTCATCTTAGTCCATTTACAAAGATCAGTAAGATTTCAGAAAGGATACAGGATTGTACTGTAGGAAAATACAGCAGGAGCAAGGCAGGAACAGACAAAAAACATAAAATAAAATACATAAAATAATGCATGCAAAACACTAAACATGTTAGAAACTAAACAGAACAAATCAAGCTTTGGTAGTAGAGTAAAAGACTGCCCAGTAATAAAATAGATGCAGAATGTGAATGTTGCAATTAATGAACTTTATAAAGAAAAAAGAAGGGGCGGCCACAGTGGTGCAGCGGTTAGCGTTGTCGCCTCACAGCAAGAGGTTCTCCAGTTCGATTCTTGGCTGGGATGCCTTCTGTCTGGAGTCTGTGTGGAGTCTGCATGTCCTCCCTGTGGTTGCGTGGGTTTCCTCCGGGTGCTCCGGTTTCCTCCCACATCCTAAAGACATGCAGTAGGTGGATTGGACACTCTAAATTGGCCCTAGGTGTGAGTGCGTGCATGTGTGTGCCTTCTATGGAAGGTTGGGTGCTGGGCTGGCAACTCGACACTGTAAAACTCCACTGCCAATCATGAGCGGACAGATGATCCGCTGTGGCGACCCCTAACCGGGAAAAGCTGAAAGAAGATAAAGAAAAAAGAAAGACTAAAGCTGATGGGGAGGAATGAATAAATGTGCAGCAGGTTGACAGTAAATCAATAAACCTGTCTTCATATTCAGAAAGATGGTTGGTGTAGGGGAAGGGAGGTGATCTGTCCATAGGAGGTAAGTAGATACAGAGGCCACAAAAGCTACTGAATATCTTATCTGCAAATTTAAAGTTTAAAGAAAATGAAAGGAAACATTTTTTTTCTTCACATCTTTATGACACTGCACACATCGATGCTGTCAGTATCACATGACAAACAAATAGATGCTTTAGAAATGAGCATCCAGAATGTTATTCCAAATGCAACTGGAGACACTATTTTTCTTGAGGTAAGTTCTTCAGTTTTGGAAAAGGGGAAAACAGGATGCTAATACTAGGTACTGAGGAAATTCTGTTGTGTCAGTATAGCAACAGGTAAGAACACTCACCTTTGGTGCACAAGGCTGTGGGTTCTGCTCACACAGATGGATTGCTGACATTGCAGTGCAGCATAAGAGGGGTGGGATGTTTCATTCCTGAGTGTGTCATCCTTTGAATGAGACATTAAGCTGAGGAACTCTCTGTCTGAGATGATGGTAGCTCAGAAGGATGTAAAATATCCGATGGCACCTTTTGAAAAGAGTAAGGGATGTTTCCCAATGCCCTGGACAATTTCCCTTAGCAGTATAAATGCCACCTCTGGTCAGTCCTGAAAAGAGGCTGCTAGCCTAGTGGGACTAACTTGATCAACAAAGGATAAGTAAATAAATAAATACAAATATACCCCTGTATAATCAACATCTATGTCCACCAGTGGGCCCAACTTCAAAGGTGTGTCAGTTAACTAATGTGGCATACAAAATGCACAATAACGTTTTACATTTTGCATCATTCACACAATGTAGATAACTTTTCTTAGGGCACTTTTTTCTTCACTAGAACAAATAAAATGTATCATTTGGTAACATCTAGTGTTACAAAGTAAGATATTTGGTATATCTGGACTAGACACTCACTGTGTTTTCTTAGGAAAATGCCAAATACAGAATGCAGTAGTATCTGTACAGTTTCACTTTCCTCGTTTACCAACAACTAATAGTGACGTTCAACAGGCAAATAAAAATTGTATTTTTAAACTGAAAAATAAAAATAAAACTGACAGAATCCTTGCCCTCTAGTATGTCAAGTAAACCTGACTTTTTAATGGGCCCCCTAAAATATTTAAATCATTTATGTTTCCTCTGTATAACAAAAATAAGACAAAGGTAATCTAACAGCATACTTGTTTGTAGCAATATTTATTTATTTATGTATAGGTAAATGAACAGGGCAACTACATTCCCTTTTCAGTTGTGAGCTAGTTACAATAAATTTGATAGCAAAGCATAATGCAAAGAAACATGATGTAATTCATATGATCGTATGAACTACAAGGCAAGTAAGCATGAGGACCATGTGCACCTTCCAACTACCACCCTTAAAATGTAACCATCACTTCCAGGAGGGCAAAGCATGCCAGGCTGGTGATGAAATGTTGGGTACCTACCCACTCATCATAGTTAATCTTGAAGGTAGCAAGACTGTTGCTCTGCTTAACATGCAGGGGAAACTTCTTCTGGAGTTTGGGCAAGTATTAGGTAATGAATCTAATACTTTAATGTATTTTATTTACATGTTGGTGGAGGTTCAAGTCATTGGTCTGGCTGTTTGAGTAGTCATTTGTCCTGTGAAGGTATAAGAAATCCATTAGGGTGGTGCTTTGGATGGCACATAATGCCAAGCATAGATCTCCATGCAGGACACTGTAAGAGACAGAGTATAAGAATAGAGTTTCAAGTCTGTCTTTGGAGATAATGTTTTTTAAGCCAATGATCATTTTCATTATGATCTTTCAGGGTCTTTCTAGCTGTGTGATCTGAGTAGCTAGGTATATCAAAGAGGGGATATTTCACTCAACAATAGGATTAATTAGGGCAAAGTACAAAGGCACCATAACATTCACTGGCCTAGACGAAGTACCTTTGGAAATCAGTTGTGCTGGAAAGAAAGATTTCTCAACTACTCTTACAATATGGTCATCAAAGGTGAGGGAATTATTTAGACCTAGGTAATAAGATTAATGTTCTACAAAAAATACAAAATAAATAAATAAATAAAATTTAAATTTAAATTAAGCAAGAAAACAAAATAATATTAGCAATACATTCCTTTTTTGCACGAGGAGTGAAACTGTTGCAATAATTTACAAAGAAAAAGCAAAAAAGTGAAAAACACCATATTGTTCATAGTAGTCCCACTTTCAGCAATGCCTTACAAGTAGGCACGTTGCATAGAGTAAAAATAATTGAAATTACAGTGCCTGAGCTGTTTTAGTTAGCTTCTCCTACAAGCAACATTTCACCCCTTTTATGAAACTCATCAGTGTGGGTATTAGTTATAAACTGTTTGGAAGAAAGTTCCATATTTTTGTCCCCTGGGTAGAAAAGACTCTGAATGAGCACAGTAATGAGTGATAAGGCAAACATCAGTTAATGTCTCTGGTGCATTTAGAACTAAATGTGTTGGGGACTGTTTTTCAGATCAGCAGTCTTTGTACTAGCTAATATTGTTTAAGTGAATCAGTCTGTAGATTGCTACACAGATTTCAATTTGGGCATTGAGAACATTAAGACATTTGGCCTCAGCCGTGGTGCTACAGTGGTTCTGCTGTTGTGACATGCCAATGGTAAACTTATGGCTTTCATATGAAGTATTCTGCAGTTTACTTGGTGGTTTAGCCATTGTAGCTGGTATAACTGGTAAGGTATTATCCAAGGTAGGGAACAGAACTTCATTTACTAGTACTTATTTTGTTCCTGTACTCAACAAGCCTCTGGATTTGCAACCTGTAATTTTCTTTTAAAGATGACTAGTCTTTTTTGCATGTGAAAAAGCACGGTTTTAGTTTTCAAGATTTGCTTTCAGCACCATTTGCATTTGTGAAGCAATCTGAATATTTGTTATAGATAACCGGCAAGGTTTTTAATGATTTCACTTCATTTTTTATGGGAAAACTGTATCAGTATAGCATGGACATACACTGTTTTACAAATATTTGTGAAATTGTAGAAAAATAAGTTTAGAAATAATGTGAAGAGAAGAGCACTAAATACTGAGCCCTGTGAAATCCCTTCATTCACTAGTTTGGAGATGGCGTGTGTCTGGTCAGCTTTTATTTATTTATTTATTAGTTAACCGGATGGGCGCACTGGTCCACAAATATTTTTCATTCATACTTATGGTTGAGGCATAAGCTAATTAAATTAAAAGTGAATAAGCATTTTTTTGGTCCCTCGGAGCTCATCTTAATAGACCAGCTCCCCAGTGAACCATACCCACAACAGATTTACCAGCTATACTCCTACTCCCCAGACCTTCTCCAGTATTGCTGGGGCCAGTTGTGGATCCTAATACTGCCCTTGCATCTCAGCTATCTTTGTCTCCACTGGGGGGGGGTCTTTTTAAATGCTGTACCCACTCCCTTTCTCTGCTCCCACACTCATCAACAATTTCAGAGGGCAACTTCCCTCTTTGGACCATACCTGTCCTTAGGAAGTATCATTGACAAATACCCTCCCACCCTACAAGAGCACACTTATCCATCCCTCTTGCTTCATCAGTCACCTTGGCTGTAGTCAGGGTTTTATCCATCTACACCATTGGAGCTCCTGCTGGCATTTTTGATAGTATATAACAGTATGAAAATCGCTAGATATTAAATCATATGTGTGCTGCGGTAGCGTTGTCGCCTCACAGTAAGACATTGTCTTGTTCGATTCTCAGCTAGAGCGTCTTCTGTGTGGAGACATGTGTGAATGGGCGTACCTTCGTTGAAGGTTGTGCGTCAGGGCCGGCAACTCGGCACATAAAAATCTACTGCCAATCATTAGTGGACCGGAGTTCCACTGTGGCAACCCCTAACCGGGAAAAGCCGAAAGAGACAACAACAACATGTCAGACTATATGCTGACTAGATCAGATATCCTCACTAGAAATTGTCTACCTCTTAGAGAGCTTATAAACAGATTCATGTTGACTTGCCGAAGAAAGGTTAAGCAAGTGATAATACCATAAAATGAAATAACTGAAAGCCACTTTCAGTCAACCTCATCCCTTTTCTAGTGAGATAATCTCCCTGCATATCTCATTTGGGGAACATCCCACCAAACCATATGCAACTTCCATTATTGCTGAAAGTAAATTTCACCAAAATTACTTTGAAGTATCAAAATTTGCTGAAAGTACCTTCAAATGCCTGTGTGTCTCCCCTCACAAACCACTCAAGTTCTGCGCTTCCAACTCTACAATGGCAACTCCTTAAAAATGTGAATCAAAGTGGGCTGAACCATATGCTTTGGCCAAATCCAGAAAAATGGCCCCATTCAGCTCACTGCTGTCTTGGTTCCTAACTGCAGTTAGATGAGGCTATAATTGTACTGCTCATACTGTACCTTTTTTCTGAAACCATTCTAGAGTTCACTTTTCTAGTCCAAAGATTTCTATGTGACCTTAGATCTGTGTAGTAGGATTTTGCAGAGTGAGGAAAGGAATGAAACTAGCCTGAAAAACAACTCTGTCCTTGAAGCCTGATGTAGGTATTAGTAAAGTGCTGGCCACATTCCATAAATCAGGAATTACACTGGATTATATTGATCTGCTGATAATATACTGCAGTGATTCAACAAGGAACATGTCACACTTTCAGGAGTGCATCATCCCATAATGCTACACTTCAGTGTCACTAATTGGAAAATTAATCCAAGTACCTTGGGGGGACAGAACTCATAACCTTATAATCTCCCAATCCCAAAGGTAACTGTGCTGTCTGTTGAGTCTGTAGCACTGAGACCAATGTGAATAAACATTTAGAGAACAAAAACAGAGATGATAAATAAATAAATGCACAACACTTACAGGGGTCTGAATACAGAGAAATGGTAGGCTATATAAATATATAGACAAATAATTAGAGTTGTAATCAATATTACCTCATCTACACTGATGAGTGCTTAATAGAATACAAAATATAAATTGGAAGAAGTATAAAATTATTTATAATTGCTCATTATTTATAATCATTGCTGTGTGTTGTTAAGTTACATGTCATGCACTTGGGGAGTGTTGATCAGGAAGGTGCAGTCCAAGTGTTCAAAGTCCACATACTCTTCGTAAATATATAACTTGCCTACACTATAAACAATAGAGTACTCTTATAATACAGTGACGTCATTACAAAAGAAATATCTTACTTTTTAAAACAATACAGTTGTGTATTGGCACATATTACTGCTGCTATGTTATTCCAATGATGCAGTTATGTAGAAAATGTCAAAACATATTTTACACATGCTTACTGCTGCATATAGTAACCCAACTACAAAGACAAACACAGTACTTCACTGAATTACATTTAGAGCTAATGCTAGTGTGGCTAGGATCATTATTCCATTCCAATTCTTTTTATGTTTTGAACTAAAATCATGGTGTGCAATTCATTACACTAGGGAGATCTAGTATGATATGAGGCACCCTATTCTGAGCTACATTTTTAAAGAAAATCTAATAATCGTAGCAGTAACTGTTTATATGCTTTATACACCACTAAACATTGGACCCCATTTCCAACAAGAATCAGGAAAATTTCATTCCATCAGAAATTTAAAACCACAGTAAAAACCTTAGCAACAAAGTAGCAATCACCACCACTAAGTCCACTTCTTCTTCATCAGACTATCACTGGGATTCAGAAAAGGCTTCTGCCGCTGGTATACCCTAACTCAGACATTTTCTCCCTGGAGATATTTCTTTCTGATTTAGAGACAGGTCCTCTGCAGTGATTCTGTGTGGTCTACAGAATCACCATAGTGAGCTGTCCCTTCAGCTGAGGGGGAGTTGGCTATGCTAGTTAAGCATATGCTCTCCTTCAGAAATACCTATGGTAAGGCATTTATGCAGCAAGTGCTTTAGAGAATCTTTGAGTTGCATAAGTTAGTTCAGTCAAGCAAGTTAATTAGCTCAGCCAAAAGTTCACATTCATCCATTATTTTCAGTGGGTGAGACCACTTTAGAGGAAAGTGATGGTGAGTTTAGTGAAGAGATTGGGGTGGTGTGTGTGTGTGTGTGTGTGTGTGTGTGTGTGTGTGTGTGTGTGTGTGTGTGTGTGTGTGTGTGTGTGTGTGTGTGTGTGCGCACGCAGGTGTGTGTGTGTGTGTGTGTGTGTGTGTGTGTGTGTGTGTGTGTGTGTGTGTGTGTGTGTATGTCTGTCTGTGTCTGTGTTTTTGAGTCTGTGTGTGTGAGCATGTGCGTTTCTGTCCTGGGAGGGCTGCCATACCTGTAAAATTCTGTACACTAAGGACCAAATCCTGAAGGGATACATTAAACACAACGGATTTCAAATATTACTTTAAGGCACTTAAAAAGTTAATAGAACAACAAAATATTTGACCACATGAAGTATGCATGGGGAAACATTAGACACAGTGACATTTAACATTATTTTTGTCATTTAAACAGTTAATAGAACAACAAGTTTTGCAGCATGAAAGATGTAAGCTGTATGGTGGACAAACTAGACACCAGGGACACTTTAATATTAATCTAAACTACTTCCAAAGTTAAAAGGATTTAAATCCTGTACAGGGACAGGGAACAATTCATTAACAATTTAGTGCTTTAGTCCTTTGCTCTAACTTAGGACTTAATAGAATAGCAGGTCTAGCATCAGAATGTATTTTTTGAATATCAACAAATATGAAACTCTAATTTCTGCTTTTACTGACAAACTGTAATGGTCCATGAGCTACCAGGGACAGGGCAGGTATAAGATGCAATAGCAAGGACATACTGTAAAATCAGGGACTGCTGAGAGGGATGGGAATATGTCTGTGGGGAGAGGTTGCCATTTATGTAAATAGTGCTCCAGACAAAACAAGGAGGAACACTAGATGACACCAGCCAAAGAAGTCACTTAAAAGTTAATAGGGCAACAACTGTAGCATCACAATGCAGTTTCTGAACAATAAGAAAAATAAAATTCTAATGTATGGCATTATTGATTGACTGTAGTCATCTGTGAGTTATGAGTGTCAGGAAAACATAAGAGGCTACATCAGGGACATTCTATAAACTCAGGGACAGGTCAGGGTAAGGTGTTGTGTGAGTGAGTGTGTGTGAGTGTGAGTGTGCTTGTGTGTGTGTGTGCTTGTGTGTGTGTGTGTGTGTGTGTGTGTGTGTGTGTGTGTGTGTGTGTGTGTGTGTGTGTGTGTGTGTGCATATAATGAATCAGGAGGGTTCTTATGGCAATACAATCTAATGCAATGCATGGGCCACCACATTACCTCAGAAAGGTGCTGTTTAGCACAAACAAAAACACCATGAGATTCAGAGATATGCAAATTAGCCGATAATGAGGTCATTCCTCATTGCAGCTAATATGTCTCTAAAACACATTTCCTGTGATTGCGGAAACTGCTACTTTTGGATGCAACAGTTTCCATGAGTGCATAGTGCTCTCTGTCTCTCTCTTTCTCTCTCTAAATCAGAAAAATATCAAACTTCTACTCTTGTAATCCCTGCGTGTAGTTACATTACAACTTTCCGCCAAAAAACTTAAAGCTGCAATATATCAACTAGGCAGGTAAAACTTCCATAAGATTCAGACGACAAGTCATGAAAACTACCTGAATGATATAGTTAAAGTATGAAACATGTAATTCACAATGAATGTTGAAAGATGAAAATTGGAAAAACAAAATACCCGAATGGCAAATTTTTTTCCCAGGGCAAGTAAACACATTTAAGAATGCCTTTCCATTACCTATAACAACTGATAACCTCAGACAGAGAAGCATTTTAAACAATAATTGGAAAATTATTCAAGGTAACAGAGGAAATGGCAGAATCCTTAGGACCAAAACCACTGTTTACATATAAAAAATCAGCTAATAAAAATATATTAGAGGGACAAAACAGTATGCCTTGGTCTGAAAACACAAAGTTGAGAACTTGCAAGTGAGGACATTGTAAATATTGTTGTTTTGTCAGCAATAGTTCAAGTGTTTTACTTAAGGCATTAAATAGGACCATCACAGCAAAACAAAGATATAATGTAATTCCTTTGGAGTGGTTTATTTAGCATGTTGCTCTACGTGTTCCTGTTTCTCTACTGGAAAAACTGTCAGGAAGTTAGCTAAGAGAATTTATGAACATACTCTAGCTGTCAGGAAGAAAGAGGAAAATAATGCCTTAGCCAAACATTCTTTAGAATGTCAGGTTTTTTTGAAAAATTTATTTTTTTGTTCTTGACAGTCTAAATGTGAGCAGCTTAAGTGGTAATTATAATATATTGCTTGAATATAAAGAAGATGAATGGCAAATTCGGCAAGGTGCCGCTAAAAGATCAGGACTCAATGAGTTTATAAACTTAAAAAGTTATTAGCACAGAAAATGTGAAACGTTATATTTTCAGCATGTAAGGGTAAATGATGTTGAGATAAAAGGTTTTTACACTTAAAATTTTGAGTATGTAGAGAGTTATGGTTATTGTAGTGTAGTGGTAATCACATCTGCCAAACATGCAGAAGGTCCTGGGTTTGATCTAAGATTGTTTCTTTAAGAGAACCTTTTTTCATGGAAGCTTTTTCATTGATGAAATGTTTCACATCCATAGGTTCTAGTAAACATGTGACCGTGGGAACTGATTTTATTCATAGGGTAAATGCGATTGAATGTAATTGTTATGTGATTTTATAAGCATTGCTTTTTAAACTGATAAAGTAAAATGTTCAGCCACTTTAACTACTGTTTCTGAAGAAGTCTTATTAAAAGTAAAAGGACAAAAGTGCTAAATATATTTCCATTCATAGCTCTCAACCTTCCATGTCCAAAATGAGGAACACTATCCTTCATAAAGTGGAACAAATGGGCAAAATGTGGAACACATACTAATGGCTTACTAACAACTTCAAGTATGAAGGTCATAGGATAGTTAAAATATGCTGGTTGTACTTATAAAGAAGATCTTTTAATGAATTGTTATGATTCATTTCTGTTTACAATGGATTTCACTTAAAAAAAAATCGTAACAGTGAATGTGTGACAGTCTTTCAATGCGGGAACTTCGAGGAACATGAACTTTTTAAGACCCCAAATGAGGTACTTTCCTCGTAATGAGGTACACTTGAGAGGTATGTCTCCATTTGTGACTGTCATTTCAGTATTTTAGTGTGAATATTCTGTTTCTTTTTTTACATTGCTCTTGTGAATTTTAGAAGGTTTAAATCTAGTTTTAGTACAAACTTTTCAGTGGACAGTGGTGATATTAAAAAAATATTAAGTAAGAACTGGGACGTGGTGAATGAGAACATGGAAACACATAAGAAATTAGGAGAAAGCTCCCTTATAGTCTTTAGGAAGGGTTACTGCTTGAAATCTTTTTCTGAAACATCTAAGAAACAATTGTTAGTGCAGAGCACTAGAGGTATGTTTAGATGTTTTGGATGTAATTATTGCAAGCATACTCTTATGAGTAACAAGGTCAATGTTACTGGACAGGTTATTAATATTTATGGAAAATTTACTTTTGCATCAAAAGGGGTGGTCTACCCTGCGCATGCTTTTACACTGACAAAATGGAAAGATGCTTGAAAGACTGTATATATGAACACTTAATACGACATCAAGAATAAAAATGATAATAATGCTCTTGCTGAACATGTTAGCACTCATCTAAACCACTATTTTAAGTTTGTTGTTGTTGAACAACTTGAAAACAACTTGTGGGGTGGACCTTGGGGTTTGAAGTTGGAGAAAAAAGAATTAACTTGGCGACTACGTTTGAAAGCTAACTGCCCACCAGGCATTAATGGTATGACATTCATTACATGTTTACTGAAACTGAAAGCCTATTATAGATGACAGGCAATTATTACTTATGATTTGTAATATATATATATATATATATATATATATATATATATATATATATGTGTGTGTATGTATATACACATATACATATACGGGTCTACTTTACTTACCCAAAAAAAACACATCGCCGACATTCACTTCACTGAGATGACTACACTAACAAACCAAAAGACCAACATCTGGAACACCGACATTCTGACCCGAGGTAAGTAACTGCTTGGTCATACTGTTGAACTTTACCCCTTACCCCCCCCCCCGTGGTATTGCAAGCTTGGAGTTGGTATATTTAGTTAGAGGGGCGGGGGTGAAGCCCCTCCCACATGGGTGGGTTTTGTTTTGTTTTTTTTTGTTTTTGTTTTTTTTTTGGGATGGCCAAGCGGTTACTTACCTCAGGTCAGAATGTCGGTGTTCTGGATGTCGGCCTTCTGGTGTGTTGCTGTAGTTGTCTCGGTGAAGTGAATGTCGGAGATGTGGTTTTTCCTGGTTAGTGAAGTAGCTCCATATATACATATACACATTCATTGTGAATTACACTTTTTATATTTTAACTATATCATTCAGGTAGTTTTCATTGCTTGTCCTATTTGAATCTTATGGAAGTTTTACCTGCCTATTTGATACATTGTAGCTTTAAGTTTTTTGGCAGAAAATTATCATGTGACTACTTTTAGAGATTTAAATGTTCTGTGGATTTTGTACTAACTATCTGATGAAGTTTTTGTTTTCCAAAATTAAACCATTTATTCTTTGGGAATAAAATTTACTTTGAATTACCAGAGGCGTGTTCTGCTTGACCACAGAGTGTCCATGCTGCATTTTGTAATTTTAAAGATACAATAATGGCATGATATTTTAAGCAATATATACAAACCGCTGTAATAACTGTATATAATAACATAAAATAACACCTTGATGAGCTTCAACAACATGCAATGAATGCTTGCATCACTTAATATGCTGTACATTAAAATACCGACAGGAAAGTATTGATATTTTCAGTGACACTAGAAACTTCTACAATTTTTTAAAAATGTGCAGTCAAGATGACTTTTCATAAAATGAAGAGTTTATTCAAAAAATGTCATCATCACCACATTCATATGTAGTTCACTATGGATTTTTGGTATGTACAAGTCCAGTGCACTAAAATGGATTAATAGCCTGTACAAACCATTTGCATCTCAGATATGATGTACTATGCTATGGCTGAGGCCCTCTGTCTCCCATGTCCCCATAATTTTCGCTACCATGTACTTTAGGTTATTACTTGTAAAATTCATTTCAGATTTTCCATAAGTATTAAATAGGTCTGTATTAAAAATATACACCATTAAAATCCTTGAGTGAGGAATACACCAAATAAATACAAATATTACTCCACTAATTCCAACTCCTACGGTTAATAAAGTAATATAAGAAATAGTTTGTAGTTTTTGTAATGTCATTATTCCCTCTGGTGACTAAAGTAGATCATTGCATACACTACCAGTCCTCTCACGTTTAAAAAAGGATGAACAGTATTAGAGTTTCAACAGAATACTTATTTCATCAATATTTGTTTCACTAAACTTCTGTAATTAACCATAATGTCAGACATACAGATACAGTGGATATAAAAAGTGTACACATCCTTGTTAGAATGCCAGGTTTTTGTGATACAAAAAAAAATGAGAACACAATAAATAATTTCAAAGCTTTTCCCACCTTTAATGTGACCTATAAACTGTACGATTCAATTAAAAAACAAATCTATTACGGGAAAAATATAAAAAATAAAAAACATACAATAAGCTGGCTGCATAAATGTGCACACTCTTAAACTAATACTTTGTTGAAGCACCTTTTGATTTAATTACAGCATTCAGTCTTTTTGGGTACACACCTGCAATCAACTAAAGAGACTCTGATTAACCTCAAATAAAGTTCAGCTGTCCTAGTAGGATTTTCCTGACATTTACTCAGTTGCCTGCTACAGCAAAAGCCATGGTTCGCAGAGAGCTTACAAAGCATCAAAGGTATCTCATTGTTGAAGGGTATCAGTCAGGAGAAGGGTACAAAAAATGTCCACAGCATTAGATATACCATGGAACACAGTAAAGACAGTCATCAAAAAGTGGAGAAAATATGGGACAACAGTGACGTTGCAAAGAACTGGACATCCCTCCAAAATTGATGAAAAGGCAAGACAAAAACTGGTCAGGGAAGCTGGCAAGAGACCTACAGCAACACTGAAGGAGCTGCAGGAATTTCTGGCAAGTACTGGTTGTGTACTACATGTGACAACAATCTCCCATATTTTCCATGTATCTGGCCTATGGGATAGGGTTGCAAGACAGAAGCCTTTTCCTAGACAGAAAAACATCCAGGCCCAGCTAAAATTTGCAAAACAATACATCAAGTCTCCCAAAAACATGTGGGAAAATGATGAGACCAAGGTTGAACTTTTTGGCCACAATTCCAAAAGGCACATTTGGTGCAAAAACAACACTTTGCATCCCCAAAAGAACACCATCCCCACGGTGAAGCATGGTGGTGGCAGTGTCATGCTTTCATGTTGTTTTTCTTCAGCTGGAACTGGGGCTTTAGTTAAGGTGGTGGGAATTATGAACAGTTCCAAATACCAGTCACTTTTGGCCTAAAACCTTCAGGCGTCTGCTAGAAAGATGAAGATGAAGAGGAATTTCACCTTTCAACACGACAATGACCCCAAGCATACATCCAAATCAACAAAAGAATGGCTTCACCAGAAGAAAATTAAAGTTTTGGAATGGCCCAGCCAGAGCTCAGACCTAAATCTAATAGAAAATCTGTGGGATGACTTGAATAGGGCTGTACACAAGAGATGCCCTTGCAATCTAACAGACTTGGAGCGCTTTTGCAAGGAAGAGTAGGCAAATATTGCCAAGTCAAGATATGCTATGCTGATAGACTCCTAACCAAGAAGACTGAATGTTGTAATTAAATCAAAAGGTGCTTTAACAAGTTATTAGTTTAAGGGTGTGCACACTTATGCAACCAGCTTATTGCACATTTTTTTTTTATATTTTTCCCCTAACAGATTTGTTTGTTTTTCAATTGAATTTACAGATTATAGGTCACATTCAAGGTGGGAAAAGTTTGAAATGATTTATTGCGGTCTAATTTTTTATATCACAAAAACCTGGCATTTTAACAGGGGTCTGTCCTCTTTTTATAATTTTTTTATATATTTTTTTATATCCACTGTATCTGTTTATGACAATGAATACCTGTTTTATATGATTGATTTCACATGAAAAACCAGTAAAAAAAAACAAAAAAACTATAAATCCAGAAGGAAGGTGCAGCTGAAAAACGCAAGTCAAGCACAGCATACCAAATAGGCATTCTGTGCTTGACTTGTGTTTTTGAGCTGCACCTTCCTTCTGGATTTATTGATTTCACACGATATATATAATAGGTAATTATGGGTAATTGAAATCCTACATATTCTTTACACACCGCTAATCCTGCTGGAAATTTTATTTTGCATTCTGCTTGCTATATTTAACTTTACTGTTTAACAGGATTAGGAATAAGTATATTAGAGGGTCAGCCCAGGTTGGACGGTTTGGAGACAAAGCCAGAGAGGCGAGATTGTGTTGGTTTGGACATGTGCTGAGGAGGGATGCTGGGTATATTGGGAAAAGGATGTTAAGGATGAAGCTGCCAGGTAAGAGGAAAAAAAGAAGGCCTAAGATAAGGTTTATGGATGTGGTGAGAGAGGACATGAAAGTGGTTAGTGTGACAGAGCAAGATGCAGAGGACAGGAAGAAATGGAAATAGATGATCCGCTGTGGCGACCCCTAATGGGAACAGCCGAAAGAAAAAGAAGACTATTTAACCACCTCTTATTTTTCCCTTAGCCATCTACATTAAGTCAAAACTTCTATGTTTTTCTTACAAGTTAATCCATTTTATTCTCTCATCTCTAAATGCAATTATATTGAACTGATGATTCTCTCTTTACACCATCTGCTGAAACATGCATTTTAAGTTATATTCAAATGGTTGTTCCAAGTGTATTGCAGCTCTGTGTAAACTGTAACTTTATAATTGTCTATTTTGTTATAAATGTATTTCAACTTTATGCAAGCTCTAAAACTCTATACAAGCTGTGAAAATCTAACATGCTGTACCCGATTCTAAAAGACTTCCTCTCATTGTAAGTGACCAGCTATACTGAGAGCAGACTGAGAGCAGGTCTTTTGAAATATCCCTGTGGAATAATTGTCCCTGGGGTAAGCCTGTTTATAGAAAGGCCTTACACCAAAGTAAGTCACTTACACAGAAAGCAAGTCTTTCAGAATCAGGGCAAACTTACACTGAGAGCAACTCTTTTGGAATCTGGCCCACTGTGTTTTTATCTTTGTGCCAAGACTGTGGTTGAAAATGTTCTCTAGACTGGCCCATCCACCCAGTTAACAAACAATAAATAAATTAAATAAATATACCCATTTTCCACCCAATTTTGTGACTGGTAAGGGTGACTGTGTGCCTGCCCCTCAAGTGTTCAACATCATACCTTAGGTGAACTTTTTTTGGTGCATTGATCACTCTTTTGCAGAGCACACTACAAATGAAAACAGCTCTCCTATTAGCAGTGGTACATGTTGCTGGGCGCTGCATAGTACATCTCCTCTGGCAGGTTATTTCATATTGCTCTGAAATACTAAGTGTCATGATGGCTTAAGTACTATGAACACAACTCAACAGCTCCTATCTCCAAGCAGTTTATGTTGCTTTGTTGCCCTCAGTAATGCAAGACCTATATGATTTTCACTGTTCCTTGCATTCATTAAACAGCCATGGGATTAACAAACAGACACTGTCTTACTAAACAGCTTTTTACAGAAGTCTGTCAACCCATGCACCCCAGTGTAGAGGTTTTACCCCAACATCATTTGTAAATATATTAACACTGAGGTTGCACCAACTAAAAAAAAAGGGAATAAGTATATTTCCATTTTCTCTGAACTGGTACAGCCTCTGAGTTTTTTTTAATTAAGAAATTATGGGAATGGGAGAAGAGCTGCCATAATGGAGGATACAGGGGTGCCACCCATGGAAAAAAACACCTTTAAAACGCACATCCTTTTTTGATTGCTATGATGATCAGTCACGCTGTGGAGCAGTGTGGCCAGAAACCAGGCTGGATGAAGCTTCAGTTCTGTGCTTCAAAGCAGATTATTTTTCTTAAATTTTGACTGCACTGAAAGACTGCATTGCAGCAAACTTTAGTGTTATGAATTCATATATTCATGCATACCTCTCAACTGTACAGATTTTTGCCTCATATTTTTGGTCCATTTTTCATAAAATTGTGATGTTCTAGCGATTAGTAACAAACCAATAAAAACTGAAGTTAGAAGATGACAGACATTTGAGTTTCAGACTTCATACCCTTCTCGCTAATGCAAAACCTGTTATTCTATCAACTTTCTAAGTTTGTAAGATCGATATTTAAAAATTGTCCCTGTTTTTCAGCTATTGTCCCACTTTTATTTATGGCTTTGTCCAGATTTCTTACTGTAAGAGGTTGTGAGGTATGATTCATAGATATTTCAAGGCAATTTAGTCTTAGGACTGTATCTACCTGATTAGTGCCCACCCTCAGAGTGTACCCACCTAGGCCAATCTATTTGATTGTAAAATTGTGAGGACCCAGCCAGTCATCCAGGTACCATTTGAAGGATGCTAGTGAACAGCACTGTTTATCCTGCAAGGGAAGTTTGTTCCAGAGGTAGGGGTGAGGCACTATGTGATAAACCTGTCTCTCCACTGTGTGTTGTTTATCTGTTGGTGTTTCTGGTGTTAGTAGAAGTATTACACTTGAGGAGGTATAGGAAATCAATGACAACTGTGTCTCTAATGGCATAGTAGGGTATGCACAGGTCTTCCCTCAAAAGTCTGTAAGTTGCTGAATAATGGAACAGAACTTCCACAGCCTCTTCTGGTGGCTCAGCATCTTTAGACTTGATTTTCTTAGTTAGAAGCTTCTGTGGCCTTTCTAGTTGTTCAATATGTCTAGAGATGTACATCCCTAAGGGGGCATTGTATTCAATAACTGGTCAAATTAATGCTGAGTATAAGAGAATGATAACTTCCTTAGATCTCGAGGCAATTCTTTTGTTAACTGGTTGTGGTAAGTAGAAGGATTCCCCTGACTACTGTTGTCACATGATGATTAAAAGATAGGCAGTTATAAACTAAGTTGTACAATCCCTAACTATGTTTTCATTTTATTTTGGAGTATTGGCAATACAATATGTTGAGGAGAGGGTTTGTCTACCAAATGTGATGATAATGCATTTTCAGCATTTAATTTGAGCCATTGTTGAGTATACCAACAGTTTACAGGGGAGAGTTCTTGCTGTAGGGTTGTGGTATCAGTAGGAGACATAACAATAACTATCAGTTTCCACTCATCGCCAAACTTAGTAAGCCAGATATCTAGGCTCCACGCCTTGAGACCAGAAAGGTAAATGCCAAAAAGGAAAGATCCCATGACTGAGCCTTGAGAGATACCACTGGTACCTGCATACTTTCTGATGATATACCTGTGACTTGTACTATATGGGCTCAGTCTTTTAGCCAGTTTGCTATTCATCTTACCACACAGGGATCTGTTTTAAACCATTTAGCTTTTTATGATACCAGCTTGGGCAATAGTGTTGAATGCTTTGGCCATGTCTAGATATACCATGTGCACTGCTTGGCCAGTGGCAACTGTGGTCACACTTGAAGAAGTAAAGTAGAGTTAATAGAAAGGATCTTCCCTTGACAAAGGCAAACTGTTGAGGGTCAAGTCTAACATAGTTTTTGATAACTGTTGTAAGGAAGTCCTTTTCCATTGCACATGCTGCTTATGTCTAAAGGTATTGCATCCAGATCCGGGGATGCAATTGTTCTACTGCACTTAGCACTCATTAGACCAGTCATTGAGTATAATGCCCCTTTCAATATGCATCTATTCACAACACTTGTCACACATGGAATGAGAACAATGCTTTCTCACTCAAAAAAAAAAACAAGGTGGTTTGGCAAGTCACAAGGCAGATGCTAAACAGAAGGGGTCCAGTAGTGAGCCCTGAAGAATCCCATGTCATCTTTTTACTTTCTCTGGTGGCACCTGCTAGTATAACTATGTGGATTCTATCTGACAGCCACTTATCTGTTTATGTTATAGCACAGGAGGATCGTAGTCTGCATTTAGGCCTTTTAAGTTTACTTACTATTGTAGCACCCAAACCTAAAAGTAAAAAAGTCACACAGGCAAACCAATTAGTAAAAACTATAAAAAAACCTAGCCAAGCAAACTGAAACACCTAATGTCCTTAAGGGTCATTTGCATATATCCCATGGGCCTCTATTACAGGAAGTTTAAGGTATCATACATTGAAAACTTGAGCTTGGCTAGTTTTTTCTTGTAGTTTTTACAATTGCAGCATGGAAGTAGTGTCAAAGGCCTTGACCAGATCCAGGCACACTGTATGAACTGCACAGCCACTAGGTAAAAGTTCAATGACTTTCTCAAATAACTTTACTAAAGTAAGTAGATATACTCTACCTTTAAAAATTGAAGGCACAGTTCCCGTACAGCACAGCAGCATGCCATGCATATTCATGAAGGTACACTGCTGTGCTGTTAAATGGACACAGTTCTGTGTAAGAGTGCAGGGGGTGTGTCTGAGAGCAGTGCTCTCACAATACACACTCCCCTTGCACACTTCAGAATTGCCGTTCAGCAATTTAAAATGAGAGAGAACGCTTGTAACACCCCCAACCCGTCAGGGTAAGAAATCTGGTCAAAGCCATAAGGGACAATCGTCCCTACCGAGGCAAAAGTTGATAGATTAACACATGTAGCATAAGCACATAGCGCACACCTCCCAACCCATCAGAGTAAGGAATGTGGACAAAGCCATGAGGGGCAATCATCTCACAAAGCAGAAAGTTGATAGAATATCAGGTTCAGCATTAGCATAGATATTCTGAAGGGTAAAACTAATAAAACACAACAAATACATTTTTTTATATACATGCAATAAAGTTTAAGCGTAGCTGCGCGAGTGTGCCCATTGCTTAGCTACGCTCAGTCCAGCTTAAACAGCACAAGAAGTTAATAGCAAGACACATCTAACATAAGCAGTACTGCAGTAGTGTAGTAGTTAGAGCATACGCTTTGCAAGCAGCCATTCCCGTTTCGATCTCCCCTGTAACCAATTTGCATTTTACATGTGAAAGCAGTACATAAACATTTTTTTATAATTAGCTACTAAATAACATATATTTGTTAACCAGAGTACTATAGTAGATCCAGATGTAAGGTGTCAGTTTAATAAAGTTATGAAACCCCCATATAAACACAAGTGCCCCATATAGTATAGTCACACATGAATAAATGTAATGAAAGTACATTGGGGGATGTCAAGGACAGTAAACAAATTTATAATATGTAATGAATGATGAATCAATCCCATACAGCAGATAGTCTATAAAATAAAAAATAAGCAATGCTAAGCATTGCACGGCTTTGCTGACCGGGTGTAAGCATTATGTACATATGAATACTAAGCAATGAATAGCCCAGCTAAGTGGATTTGCCCATTGGTAAGCAATGCTGAACCTGGCCCTTTAAGCACTGCCAACCTTAGCTAAGCAGGTTTGCCTGTAGCTTAGCTTAGCTCAGCATATTCAAAACCATCCAATCACGGCAAAGGGAGGGAAATCAGCCATATTTAAACCTGCAAGCAGGAATACAGCTCATAACCTGTTGCAGCTTCCCACTGTAGGTGGTATGGCAGGTGTTGGTGAGGGCATGCACTTCCAGGCGCAGCGCTGGGGCATACAGGAGTCCAAGGTCATGGTAGAACTCCTGGTAAAAAAACATGATGAGAGACTGCTGCAGGGTCAGTACCAGGGCTCCCAATATAAAGCAGAAGCCTGGGACCGTCTCGCCCATGATCTCACCAGTGCCACTGGTATCCCTCGGACTGGTGAGCAGGTCTGGCACCACTATGCCAACTTGAAGTGGAGGAAGAGGGAGCTCTTGGATGAGTGGATCCATGAAGCAAGGC
>NC_056746.1:503968242-504058242 GCF_019279795.1 Protopterus annectens | reverse complement strand
GGGGTATTGTATCGAAGGCTTTTGCAAGGTCCAGATAGGCTGTGTGGACCACCTTCCCCTCGTCAATGGCCTTGGTGACTGTTTCAAAGAAATCGACCAGTTTAAGAGGCAGGATCTGCCCTTAACAAAGCCGAACTGGGTAGGATCCAGTGTCTGTAGGTCCCCAATATCTTTACTTATGAGGTACAGAAGGATGTCAGTTATGAAACGGTAATGTATGTTATCATATACTGACAGACATCCCCACATGATGACAGTGATTCACCACAGGAAGGAATAAAATGATACTGTTCAATAGACCAGAAATATGGGTAATAAACGTGGACAGTCTGTAACAATCTGGCCAGTGACAGGTATGCTCAAAACAGCTTAGTGCAAGAAAGCATAACCAAGTCTGGCAAAGGGGGGGGGCATGAAAATCTGGACATATCTGACATACTGGTGTAGATGAGCTGACACATGTGATGCAAGTAACACCCTCCTGTCTGTTCCAACATCTATTGAGTGGAATAGCACAAGTCCAAAACCCAGTGACTTCCCAGGAGTTAGTCATGTAAATCTTCACATCCCCCCACTGATGTGTCAGACATACACAACCCTTATGTGGGCCAGGCAACACTATACATCTGCCAAATATCTGGACATAACATTACATTAGGGAAAATACACTGAGCTGCTAGCCATGTCACCAAGCAATATCCAAACTAAATGCAGACTGACACAACAAAAAAGCAATATTGCTATGGGGGAATACACATGTAATTGCAAATATACCAAGCACTCCAGGGATGTAACAGCACTGAGAAACAGAGGCCCAATACACAGTGTAGTATGATGCCTGACTGTGTTATGGGGCATGTGACAGTCTTACCCGACAAAAATGTAACACTTGATAGACCACCAGAAACTGGATCCATATACAGAGGCGGATAGAAAAGGAAACATAACACTTACATCTACCCCCCCCCCAGAAATAACATATTTACAATACACTGCTACACAGTCCTAACAGTCTGTCAACAGTAGCCAGAAATACAAAGACCTCCCAACTGTACACACTCCCAAAGAATGTCCAGGCCTTGTCATCATATATAAGGCGTCTTACACATAAAACGTCTGTCAGCCTGATACCTAAATGGGATGATATTATGAATTACATCACTAAGTAATGTTATACCATATCTCTATTCCTCAGACTGCATTCTATATGGACAAAGTTTGACATACTCATGGACAGAGGCCTAAACACAGGTCCAGGATGGAGATACTGCTGTTATAAACTGAGAAAGTAGCTGGTGTATGTCTAATCCTATCCCCCCTGTCACATACAGTGCCCTGAATTCTGCCTGTCTGTACAATCCCACTGTCTGCAACCAATATAATATAGCCAGTCGCACTACCCTCCTGTAGACTTTACATATCACTGTTAATGGTACTTGTCTGTCACAAATAACTCCTGACTCCCCTCCCCACCACACACAACCTGCCTGTACTCTCTCGTACACCTCTCCCCCATACTGCCCATGACTCTGAACTCACAGTCACAGTCAAATAATGGTAAGCCTAAGTAATAGTACAGTATATGGACTGTGTGAACAACAGTCATCATCATGTTTGCCACTCACACACTAACCCTACATATACAGGCCCAGTTCACAGTGTAGTCTGATGCCTGCCTGTGGTATTGGACATGTCTCAGTCTGGCCCTACACACATGTAGGCTGATAGGATATCAGAAACTGGAGCAGCATGCAACATCGGATAGAATAGGACCAAGAACACTGACATCTACCCCAGTCTGTACACAGGCCAAATAACATAGGTTCATTGGTAGGTACTAGGCTATCGGCCCTGGGGCCTATATAAGCCTAGCCAGAAAGTTTCCCTGGCTTTCGCCACCCAAGAAAATTATTTTCCTGTGCCCCTGTCAAGCAGTGCCACAGAAGTGATACCCGGGGTGAATTTTCTATTTCCCATCCATTCGTCAAGATTTTTCTTAAAGAGGGCCAATGAGGAGCTTTGCTTGACATGAATGGGTAGTTTATTCCAGTGTATGGGAAGTCTTTGGGACAGGAATCTATCTCTCCAGCATGTTCTGTTTATTGTGGTTAAAAGGTTTAGGTCCCTGGAGTGTGTGGTTTGGAGAGATTGGGATTTTTTTAAGTGTACCATGTTCAACAGCTCTGGGTTTGACATAGCTTTGTATGTTGGGCAGAGATCGCCTCTGAGTAGGCGATAAGCAATGGAGTAGAGCTGGAGTTTTTTAAGACGGTCTGCGTATGGCATCTGTTTGAGGCTGGTAATCCTCTTAGTGAGGTATTTCTGTGGCCTTTCCAATTGTGAGATACATGCCAAATGGGGCATTGTACTCTATAATGGGTCTGATGAGGGATGAGTAGAGAGGAACAATGACCTCCTTTTTTCTAGAGGAGAAACCTTTTGTGATGAGGTGTGCCATGACCTGTGTCCCAAGGTCTCTTATCACACTTTCAGTGTTTAGTGAGCTACCGCCTATGTGGTAGTTCATGGGTACCAAGTTTTTCCCAAAGGGGATGACAGTGCACTTCTTGGCATTGAGCTTGAGGCCATGGCTTTGATACCAAGCATCTGTCGCTGTGAGGCCCTTTTGTAGAATGTCTACATCATTAGGCGATTCTATTATGGCTCCCAGTTTTCAGTCATCTGCGAACTTTGTTAGCCAAAGACCTTCTGTGTTGGCCTGCATTTCAGAGAAGTAGATGCCGAACAGGAGAGGACCCAGGACCGAACCCTGTGGTACTCCACTCGTCACTGGTCTGAAGTCGGACTTGGAGTTGGCTACTTTTACTGTGTGGGTTCTGTCAGTGAGCCAGTTCGCCACCCATCTTGTGACATAGGGATTTATGCCCAGTTTAGTGAGTTTATCTATAATTCCAGAGTGGGGGATAGTGTTGAAAGCCTTGGCAAGGTCAAGATAGGCTGTGTGCACTACCATGCCCTCATCTATGGCTCTAGTGACTGCTTTAAAGAGGTCAGGTAGGTTTAGTAGACATGATCTACCTTTTACAAACCCAAACTGAGTGGGTTCCAGGGATTGGAGGTTACCTATGTCTTTGTTTATAAGCTCCAAGATGATACATTCCATGGCCTTGCAGACCAGGCTCGTCAGGCTAATGGGGTGGTAGTTTCTGGGGTCCTTGGTGGCACCCCCTTTGTGGAGTAGGATAACCATCACTGTGCTCCATTCAGTAGGCACATAGCCAGAGGTGAGGCTATGACTGAACATGGTACTTAAGTGAGGTGCCAGTTTGTTCTGTAGTTCATGCAGTACGCAGCTGAGGATGTTGTCTGGTCCCATGGATGCTGTGTTCTTGGCTTTGGAGAATGTGGTCTTTACTTGTTCATCCATGATTACAGGGGCTTTGCATTCTTCTGGTATTAAGATGGGTCCTTTGGTGGGTGAGAGGGGGTTAAAGTTAGCACTGAACCGATCTGCCAGGATGTTGGCAATATCAGTTGGTTCTGTATATTTAGTGCCATTGTGCTGTAGCTCAGCGCAGATCTGAGTGTTGCCATTAAGATTCTTAACATAGCTGTAGAATGCTTTGTGGTTGTCTTTGGAATCATTGGTGATTTTATTTTCATAACTGGCTTTGGAGGATTTTATGAGGGATCTCAGCTTCTTGCTGAGGCTGACCAAGGAGTTCCTCCAATCTTGGGATTTTACTCTTTTTTGCAACAGCTTCTTCCTTCTGTTGTAGAGTTTGTTTATGGCAGGGGACCACCAGATTGGCTTCTTTTTTTTGGAGGATAGCATCTTGGTTCTGTCGGGGATGGTACGATCCATGCACTCGTGTATGTGCTTATACAGTGCATTTGTGTAAGATTCAGCAGTTGTACCTCTATTTTCCATCTGCATGGGTGTCATGAAGTTTGCCATTTCTGTCTTAAGAAGCATGAAGTTGGCTTTGGAGTAGTTTTTGATGGTGGTTTCCTTAATGGGGGATGGGGGGATATGGATGTCTAGGGTGATTACCTTGTAGTTGGATCTGACCAGCGAGGAGTTGACCTCTGGCATGGAACACCAGTTACCCATGTTGGTAATGACCAGGTGCAGGATATTGCTTGCCCCTGGTGGGGGTGTGGACAAGCTGATCCAAGGCATTGGAATTTATGAATTCCAGAAAACGTTGAGCTGAGTTGGTACATGAGTAGTTTTCCCAGTTGATGGTGGGGCAGTTGAAATCACCCATAATTAAAGTATTGGGTTGTATCTTAATATTTTCCAGTATCTTAAGAAATGAAGAGTGGGAATCCTGGGGCATGGTGGGGGATTTGTATCAAGCTACAACCTGGATTGCAGTCTTGCCCAGTGGTAGTTGCACTTGGATAATTTCAGATGCATTATGTTGAGCAACTAGCCTGGAGGTGTGGATATCCTTAATGAATATGGACACACCTCTGCCTTTAGTATTTCAGTCCAGGTTAGGTGGCCGAAGGATGTGGTATGAATTATAGCCTGGTAATGCAGGGGTGCTCTCTGGAGCCTTGAACCAGGTCTCTGTCACTGCACAGATGTCAATGTCTCCATTTTAAGGAGTGCCTCAAGTGAGTGCATTTTGAGGTTTAGATTTCTAGCATTGAGTAGCATTACCCTCAGAGTTTGCTTGCTTGTACCTGTTACGGTGGTGAATTTAGCATTTGAACCTTGCCTAAAAAAGGCATTATAGGGGTTGCAAGAGCCTTAGCCAGTATCCGGAATCCCAGGGGCGACAGGTGCAGGCCATCTCTGGTAAAGCATCGCGGTCTGTCGACCATGTCATCCCAGGCAGCCAGATACTGGATGCCCTTAGAATGGCACCAGAAGCTTAGCCAATTGTTGAAGTCAATAATTTTGTCCTTGTACTGTGGTATCATTCTGGGCGTTGGCAGGATGCTACTCAGGGCTAGGGTCATACCTGCCTGGGCTACAAGATCCATGAGCTCCTCCATTTCTCTTTTCATGTAGTCCAGGGAGGTATGTCTCAGGTCATTTACACCAACATGGACAATGGCAGAGTCATATTTGTACTTGTTGTGGAGTGACCTGAGTGTGTGCTTTATGTGGCGGATCCTGGCACCTGACAGGCAGCTGGCAGTAACTTTCTCTTTGTTTAGCCTGATAGGTGGGACATCAGTGTGCCTGACTATAGAGTCACCTATGACTAGTGTGTTGGGTATGTTGTTTTGCCTTATGGGCTGATGTTGAGTGGCACACTGATTTTGTGGGCTATGTGTCATTTGAGTAGTGTTGGGGGGGTGGTTGTCTGAGTTTCAACTTGAGAGGTCTCTGTTGCTTGGGCAGATTTTTATTGAGAGCCTCTGTGAATGTGGGTGTGTGCTTTGTGTTTCTATGTGTGGGTTTTGGTAGTGTGGGTTTTGAAGGACTATGTGTTGAGTGTGGTGTGGGCAGGTGTTAACCTTCTCCTCTTGACTGTCTAGTCCAGTCCTGGCTGGAGAGAGTGTGGCTTCCAGTTTGGCTGTATAAGTGCATCTCTCACAGGTTGTAGTGTTGGGTGGTAGGAGGAGAGGCTTGTCAGTGTACATGAGGCAATTGTTACATTGCCCCAATATGCCCATATTCATCAGGTGGACAGGAGAAAACACCGAGAGCTGACCCATGGACATGCCTGGATAGGTGCTTATTAATTTAAAAAGCAAGTAATCTCCATGGTATCCCTGAAGTCACAAAACAACCCACTAAACAAGTGTAGTGGGTCCAAAAACAAAACAGTGTAAGAAACTTCTCTGTGTGGAAGATTTTCAGTCCATATATCTCTAGTTAATCACTGTATATTAATCAGATCAGACAATAGTAGTAGACGTAGTGAACTTAAACTTGTCTTAAGTCAAAATAAAACAAAACAAAAAAATAATAATAAAAAATATATAATTGTACAGCATTACTAAATATTTGAAAGTAATCCAAGCAAGGCAGGGTCTGTTTCCAGTCGTAAATCCTTTACACAGACAATTAAGCGATCCAAGTAAAAAAAAAGAGCAATAATTTCCTCACAAGCTTTCTATATATATATATATATATATATATATATATATATATATATATACTTTTTATCAGGCATAGGAGCTTTATTGTGCTGTAAAACAAAGTGTTATTGGTACACGTTAGATGTGAATTTAACATGTGTACCAATAATACTTTGTTTTACATCACAATAAACCACTCTCATGCCTGATAAAAAGTATATATATATATATATATATATATATATATATATATATATATATTTAGAAATCTTGTGAGGAAATTATTACTCTATTTTTGTTTTACTTGGATCGCTTGTCTGTGTACTTAATAAAGGATTTTCGACTGGAAACAGACTGGCTGCCTGCCTTGCTTGTATTACTTTCGAATACTTAGTAATGCTGTACAATTATATATTTTTTATTATTATTTTTTGTTTTGTCTTGTTTTGACTTAAGACGAGTTTAAGTTCACTACTTCTACTACTATTGTCTGATCTGATTAATATACAGTGATTGACTAGAGATATATGGACTGAAAATCTTCCACACAGAGAAGTTTCTTACACTGTTTTGTGCTTATTAATTTAAGTACTAAGAACTGTTTTCCTCTTGACAAGTGAGGAAAGTTGAGTGCTGTAGTAATTTGTAGTTTATTTAGTGCTTATAATGTGTTCTGAGCAAGTGCTGAGCAGAAGGAAACAGTTTTGAGAGCTGAAACTAAAAAAAAAACTGGCTAGTTCTAGCTAAAACTAACTAGTTTTAGCACTAATCCCAAGAAGAGAAGCAGGCCACGGCCTGTTTGGTGATCCACAGTCTTGTCCCAGATGATGCAAGGGTTTGGAGGCTTGTAGCCTTTTTCTGGTAGATGCCTCAAATAGCAACCAGACCAATCAGGTATGTTAAGCACAGACTCTCACGATACATGGTTACATAATACAGACACTCTGTCAACAATCACCATACGTACACAGACCTCACTACTGTACAGACTACAACAGAATGTCCAGGTTTTGTCCTCTAATATTAGGCCTCCTATAAAGTCACGGTGGTGCAGCGATAGCATTGTTGCCTCACAGCAAGAGGTTCTCCCGTTCGATTCTCGGCTGGATCACCTTCTTTGTTGAGTCTGCATGTCCTCCCCGTGGTCGAGTGGCGTTCGAAAGACATGCCTAGAATGGGTATGCCTTTGTTGAAGGTTGGGCGTTGAGCTGGCACCTCTGCACCTGTAAAAAATCTACTGCCAATCATTAGCGGACCGGAGTTCCACTGTGGTGACCCCTATCCGGGAAAAGCCAAAAGAAGAACAAGAAAATTACATACCTGATAGTCTGATATATCACTGGCTTGATATCAGGAATTATGTCAGTAAATAATGGTATACTGTACATATCCACCTCTTACTGAATGACATATGAACAAAGGGTGACAGACTTGGGGGACAGAGGTAGAAACACAGAGCCAATATTGACATATTGCAGTTATAAAGTGAGAACATTGCTGGTGTAACAGGGTTTGTTGTGACATATCTCTTCTGAGGAATATGAAGTCAGTAACACACATGGCTATTACCATTTACTGACTACAATCATCAGAGTATGCTACTGCATTTATAAAGACAGAAAATGTGTGAGTGACACACCAAATCTAAGACTCCAAACTCTGGCCAGTCTGCAGATAGCCTTACAGGTGAGACGTTTCTCAACCACATAACACTGTCATGCCAGACTTTAAATCATACAGAACAGCCATATCCAAACAAACCCTGTTAAACCAACATTACTTCAAATGTAGAACAGCAATACTTACATTCTATCCCCATGTCTGGAACATCCCCCTCCAGTTTGGCTTGTATCCACAGTGTTTGTTGTAAGAGGTATTTCCAACTACCCTCTGTGATGCTGTTTGTCACACACCCACATGAAGTCCTGCTCACAGTGAAGGAAAAGGGCCAACACCCACTTGCAGTGCTTACTTATAGGAGTATGTTTCCATGCAACTGGCTATAGGAATGATTCCACAGCTGTTCCATGTGCAATTAGCAGGTGGAGGACTCCAATTCATGCACAAGCCATCAGCTGATCATGAGCATTACCTACCACAGAGCTTATATGTTGAAGAGCTGTCCAAAGATATCTTTGAAGGTGAGTGACATCAGCTGCAGTGCTAAAGGAGGGGAGAGAGAAGTGTAGGACGTGTGAATGACCACAAAATCAGGTGTCAACAAAGACACATACACACTCTCACATTTGCCAGGGCCAGGATTAGAACTCCTACCTAACTAGTTTGCTATACTACAGTATTACACAGGGTTATTTCAAGGTGACTGACATCAGCAGGCATGCTAAAGTAGGCCAACGGCAGGTGTAGTGGTGTGAATCGCCTCAAAATCATTCATCTCCACACAAACACACACATTATCACAGTTGCCATGACTAGGATTAAAACTCCTGCCTAAGTAGTTTGCTACACAATAGTATTACACAGTTACTGTGAGTGCCACAGAGCTTACATGGCTGAGACTTGGCCAAAGGGTTATTTCAAGGTGACTGACATCAGCAGGCATGCTAAAGAAGGCCAGTGGCAGGTGTAATGGTGTGAATGGCCTCAAAATTATTCATCTCCGCACAGACACACACACACACACACACACACACACACACACACACACACACACACACACACACACAGTCACTATCATAGTTGCCAGGACCAGGATCAGAACTCCAACCTAACTAGTTTGCTACACTACAGCATTACACAGCTATTGTAAATGCCACAGAACTTATAGGTTGAAGAGTTGTCAAGAGGTATCTTTGGACATTAGCTGCAGTGATAAAGGAGGGGTGAGGGAAGTGTAGGAAGTGAGAATGACCACAAAATCAGGTGTCACCAAAGACACACACTCTCACCCATATTATCACAATTGCCAGGACCAGGATTAGAACTTCAACCTAACTAGTTTGCTACACTACATTATTACACAGTTATTGCGAGCGCCACAGAGCTTATAAGGCTGAAACTTGGTCAAAGGGTTATTTCAAGATGACTGACATCAGCAGGCATGCTAAAGTAGGCCAATGGCAAGTGTAGTGGTGTAAATGGCCTCAAAATCATTCATCTCCACACACACACACACACACACACACACACACACACACACACACACACACACACACACACACACACACACTTTATCACAATTGCCAGGAAAAGGATTAGAACTCCTACCTAACTAGTTTGCTATACTACAGTATTACGCAGTTATCATGAGCGCCACAAAACTTATAGGGCTAAGATTTGGCCGATGGTTTATTTCAAGGTGACTGACATCAGCAGGAGTGCTAACATGGGTAATGGGAAGTACAGTGTGTGTGAATGGGCCATAAATCATTCCTCTGGAAACACACACACACACACACACACACACACACACACACACACACACACACACACCCACACGCACACGCACACACACTCAGTCACACACAACTTTACATTTGACAGGACTGAGTATACAAATGCTACATGAATACTGATTTGTACTATCGTGTTACAACATTATCACAAGCACCACAGACACTATAGGGCTGAGGGCTACCAAAAGGAATGTGTACAGTGATTGACATCAGCACATCATGTGATATCGGCCAATTGGATGTGTAGTGGGTGGGACAGACCTCATAGTGGAATTATGTCTGTCACTGTCTGTCTCTCTCTCTTCCCCACATCTGTGTGTGTGTATGTTTGGCATATTATAGTGTGTTGGCCTTGGATATGTGTGAATATTCCTATCCAATGTGTGTGTGAAGCATGAATGGTGTAAAATTTGGTGTGTGTGCACAGACATCTGCGAATGACAGATATATATATATATATATATATATATATATATATATATATATATATATATATATATATAGTCCACTGTGTTGTCAGACATGGGCTTCATTTTTCTAAGTGTAGGAGCATGCTCAGTATGACCTTCTGTATTGAATGTATGAATCCATTCCAGGCAGGGTTGTACTCCAGTCCAGGGTTTGGTGTTCTACACATACAGTTAGTAACCTGTTTCTGCAAGATATCTGTAGATAGGTTGACAATATTGAGTCACAATGGGCAACAGATAGGGGGATACTGTAACTATTGCTGTCTGTGCTGCTTGTGTTACATGGTTGGTGTTAGCAGAGATATTCAGACATGTACTGTTTTAGACTGTGATGTATTATGTCATCAACCATTGACAGATATAATTATTTGCTCACAGTTATTTACTGGGAAATACAAGATGAATGAAGCTGAGTCCAGTATTGTGGTCTACAGCCTACACATTCTTGCACACTCCTGCCATTCTGGAGGGATAGCTACAGACACTTGCTGATGGGTCTGTGTAAATTGTCCAGCACCTTGGTAATATGGTATGTGAGGACCCCCTTCTTGTACATATATCGATTTAACAGACTGGCCATATCCTGCTGTGGCCATACCTCTCAGCTGTATATATTCACCAAAGTTACCCAGAGGCAGGGCTCATATATCTGGTCAGTTCCCCTTCACATTGTGGTTTACAAGCAGGTTTGTAGCCACCCGTTACTGGGTTTGCAGGCAGGGGTAGTATGGGCGCACATCAGAGTTTCAGACTTTACACACTCCATGAAGTCCATGCATCTACACCCTCCACTCTGTTATTCTATCCTCTTCCTAACATTATGCAAGCAATATCTGAGAAGTATCCCTATAGTTGACCCTTCATCCCAGCGGTATTTATAGACTGGTTCACAGTTCATGCAGAGGGGCATGGGGGGCATGCTACTGGGATTTGTCAACATGGGCTTGCATTTGTGTTCTGTTGACTGTGTTAGGTTGTTAGTTGTGATCTCATGAGATACCATACATTGGCACTACAGGTGAGGCACAAGCCTTTGACAGAGGACTGTAGGCCATTTGGTAGTGATGCAGGCCATCTTTAGCAGGCCACTGCATTCTGTCACTCCTACATTCCCAGGCTGCGAGCCAGTGGATTCCCCTGGGGTGATAGGGTAACTGTGCGAGGTGGTAATGGCAATAGTTCCTGTCCATATTGATCCATTGGTCTGGATGCAGGCAGGGTGCTGCTTACAGCTAAAGACACACCTGCATAGGACAGCTCTTCAGCATGCTGCATTCTGTGAGTATTCCCATACAGAAGTGAGGTCATACTGTACTCATTCCCAAAAGCAAGGATAGTGATAAAACCTGATGGTGGGGTGAGCTGAGTGCATGTGTGATATGGAAGCTACTTGCAGCTGACTCACAAATATACCTGGGATATTCCCCTTATGCTGCCTTGTGCAGGGACATAGGCAGTCTTTCATTACTTCATAACTGTGCCTTTTGTGGTCTGCCACTGACTGGCCAGACTACATCAGTATTCCATACTACACAGAAAACTAATGTGCTGCTAACCTGTCTGTACAATTCCAAAGGTGTGTGCAGCTGACAGTTAAATTTTATGCACTCTGCCTAGGGTGCTTCCACCTGCGTACTGTGTGTATGCATGGACCCACATTCATGGCATGTCCATCTTTCAGACGGTGACAGATATTGATATCCGGACAGTGAGTATGGACAATTGCTGACATGGGTATTGCTGAAAAGCATTGTGTTTGGCACTGCAGTTGTCGGAACATGGCTCTGTCAACCGCAGTACTGGCCATAGGCCACTGAGACACAGTCTTCCATGCCTACATGCTGACCACTTCCAGACAATATTGAACACACAACAACCTAAAACACAGACCCCTGCAAATTGTACATGTGCAACAATCTATCCTGTAGACTGGGCAGCTCAGGTAATCTGTGCTCCATTTCTACATAGGATTGTGGGGGTGGGGGCACACTTGGCATCTGTAGACATTTGTTATGACTGTACTGGTATTTCAGATACTCTGTTGGCTTCCATTTTGTTTTGTATTCTGACCTATCATGCGGACTGGAGGCATATCAGTGGAGTACAGATTTTAGGTTTTATTGACCTACATTTCAGTTTCAGACTTCTTACCCTTCAGAACTAACATGCAACTGCCAGACCTGTTGCAGTCTGTCTGTGTAGGTGTGGGGGTGGGCTGTTCACCATTGCCATCAATTGGAGGCCTTAGCCCAACCTTTCTTTATGGTCATCTACACCTGTCCTGATGGCTGAGGCTGGTGGTGGGTATGTGAGCCTCACTGACATGCATGTGTGTGTCCTATGGGCACACATTTGGGCCACCACATGTACTACAATGAGATTTGTCACCTTGTCTAGTACTGCCTAGTGTGTTGACATCAGTATTTATTATGGATTTCATGCCGCCCATATACGTGTCCACTATCTGCTGCCATCCTATTCAGCCATCGGATTCCCTTGCATGCTCACATCCATACCATAGAAATAACTATCAGAACATACTACTCTATTCAGTAGTTGATAGGAAGAGTGACTTACCTTGTGGCTGGGCTAATATTGAGTACAGTGCTGGAGGGCTGACTATGTCAGATGCACATAGTACACTCCCTATACATGGCAAAGCACAGGTAGTGTCATGTTTGGTATCCCTTTTACTGTATGTGTGAGTCAGAGAGAGGTGTCATTCCCTGGGTCCCTACTGTGTCAGTGTGTGTGCTATGTGTTGCCTCTTTGCCAAGGCCTGGGCATACTGGGCGTGCTTCCTGCTGCCCACATGGGCAGGCTCAGGTGGTTCCTCCTCCGAGTCCCTCTGTGCCTGTGCTGGCCTTGGCAATGGTGGGGGGCTTTGTGGCCTTGCCCATGCTGTTCCTGCTGCAGCTGTTTCCGCAGGATCATATTGTGTAGCATGGCACATACTATGAACATTTGTGTACATGTAGCTGGAGAGTAGTGCAAGGCTCCACTGGATATGTCCAGGCAGTGGAACCATGACTTGAGCATTCCAAACACATGCTCTATTATGATTCTGGTTTGTGTGTGCTCCTCATTATGGAGTTCTTGTTCAGGTGTGTGTGCATTTCTGAGGGGTGTCATCAGCCACAGCTCCAGTGCATAGCCAGCATCCCCCACTAGGTGGCCATATGGGATGCCCCCACTGGCAAATGACTGGTACAGCTGGGTCATATGCCAGATGTGGGAGTCATGATAGCTTCCAGGGCTGCCAGCACACACATTCAAGATAATGCCCTGGGCATCGCACACAAAATGGCAGTTGATGGAGGGGAAGCCCTTGGTGTTTATGTAGACCCTACCCCGCTCGCTGGGTGGTGCTTTGATGTGTATGTGCATGCAGTCTATAGCACCCACTACCTTGGGGTATTCTGCTATTTAGTGGAAGAGACGCATACTGCTGATCAATGCCTCATGGGTGATGGGGAAATATATGTGCTCACCGGCATGTGCTGACATGGCATCCAGGAACTGGTGGAGTACCCTGGATGCTGATGCATGTGAAATCCCCATGATATCCCCAGGTGCCCTTTGGAAGGTACCTGTGCCTAGTATTCTTAAGCCTACACATACCTTGGTATCCACTGGGATGGGTTCCCCTCTGTTGCTTCTGTGTGTGAGGCGAGGCCGGCACAGCTCAACAATTTGCTGTAGAATATCCCTGTCCACCCTCTAGCGCTCCACTATCTCCAGCTCATGTAGCCTCTGGTAGGTTACCCTGGGTCTGTACACTCTTCTCCTCCTCCTCCTCACTGTGGGATGGTTGACAGCCCCTATCATTTTGTAAGTTTTGTCAGGTAAAATTTCCCGGTCTGTGTACACCAGTGGTGTTGAGTTTGTGGGAAAAAACAGAGTGAATGGGGTTTGCATAGTTTATAGTACTGTGCTGGGCTGGGCTGCTGCCTTTGTAATTGGCTGATTCTGATACATTTCACATGCCAGCTATGCTAGTTCTCCTTGATTGCCTTCCTACTTTTGTTTTCCCTTCCCATTGCCTTCCCGTTTAAGCCCCGCGGCGCACCGTGCATACCCAGAGCTCACATGTGAACTGAGCTGCTATTTCCTGTTTTTCTTTTTTTTTTTTTTTTTTTTTTTTTGTTAAAACCTGGTGTGCCGTTTAAGCAGGGAAAACAGTGCTAAACAATGTGAGACACACCCCCTTCCTTAGCTCTGCTTAGCTAAGAGCAAACAAGGGCCACAGGGCTCCAGTAAGTTTACACCAAGCATGACACACACCCTAATAAAGTCATCCTCTTGTCCTGCCTACGTGGCTCCCTATTTCTGCACCTGCACAATTAGGTGCAGGCTTCCAGTAGGTAGAAATCTGTGATTTAGTATAGGTCCCTTAATTTGCATACCTCAGTGTGCAGGTCCATAGTTACAATTCCCAAGCACATTCTTTCCACTTGGCAACCAGTGCTCCCTTGTCTTGTTTACATTCTGCCTGCCATTGACGATAAAGGCAGAATGCATATTTATGTTAAATAGCAGTTTTTCCCTTTTTTTTTTTTTCGGCACCCCATTGTTTGTTCGCCGCTGCCCTTAGCTTAAACGGCCACGATCGGCCAAAAAAAAATAAAAGTTTTATTTTTATAATAATGTGGCTTTTAATGTCAATGGCCTTATATTTGGCCATTGGCTTGTCTGTTCTACATAATACATGCTTTTCACAAGCTGTCATGCCTCCGTTTTGTCAGATGCAAAAATCTATTCGTCTACTAGCCGAATACATTTTTGCACTGACACTGTTCCTATACGGAATCCCTTCAGCTTGCTGGACCACAAAATCACCTCATTTGCATGGTTTTCACCATCAAATGAGGTGATTTGCATATTGAATGGAAATCCGTGCAGGAACAGTATAGGGCCTCTCATGCACGCGAAAACGGCCCTATTCTGGATCGCACAGCAGCTATATTGCATGCAGTAGCTGCTGTACTGTTCCTGGATGGAATTTGCCCATTTGTGAATCCGGCCCACTGTTATGGGTCTAGAGTAGTAACATTTTTGTTTTCATATCAGAGCTTAAGTCAGATAAGGTGTATGCTTTTTTTTAAACACCTTTATTGAATTATCACATGTGACATAGGCAAATTTACATTTATACAAAAGTAATCAAACTATACTAAATTAACATTAACAAACATTATAATTCACATGTATTGCTATACATCACATATCCTAAGCAAGAAATATCTTTATTAAACCATCAATTATGACATAAGCATTCATGCGGTTATATAAATGAAAACAGATCAGATCAACACAATCCTAGTTGCAAGCATTTTAGATCACTTATAATCTACAGAATCATTTTCAGCCAAACATTAGATAGCTCATTTAAGTCCTGTCTTCTTTTAAACCTCATCCCTCCCCTGTATGTATTGTTCCCACAGTTCCCATTTTTTCCTATGTAGTTTGCTGCTGCCCTTTTTTAAAGATCTCAATTCCAGTTGTATTTCTGTTACTATATTTGCTACTTCTAATATAGTTGCTTAAGTTGAATAGATTCTGGAAAAGTTCAGAGAGGGCAAGTTTTGCACTGCTAATAAAGCATCCTGGTATATTTTCACGGCACATAGTGGTAGTATTTTTAGCTTTGGATGGTGCCATTAATGAAACGTTCCATAATAATCTTGGGAGATGGTGGGACTCTGGAATTTGTGGAACTTTAATGATTGTTTGTGGTGTTTATTTGGGACTTAATTATCTGGAGGTATATTAACAATATCTTTAGGATGAGAGTCCTACCACCTAACCTCTGAACATTAAAAATCATAGCAGAGGGCAAAAAAGAGGAGTGTTTCCTTATTTTAAGGAATAGAAGGTCTTTAGATACCATACCCCATATACTTAGGGTATAACAGTACACAGTTACCCCCCAAGGAAATACCCCCACCATTTCTCTATCAACCATGACTAAGAAGCATTTCCTCACTGCATTCTCTAAGACCAAGAACACTGCTTTGATGGGTCCTAATAATATCCCAGGCTGATAACTGAATAGCATGAAACTTGATCTTTCAGGTCTACTAGAATCTTTATTTAACCATAGCCTCCAGTCATGCTTCATGCCAAATGAATAGACAACTACAACAGTTATCACTCTACACAAAGGGGGGGGGGGGCTTCTATGGACCCTGGCAACTACAGACCTTAAGTCTGACTAGTCTAATAAGCAAGACCATGGCAAGAATAATCATGGATCTGATAAACAATTGACATGTGAAACCTACAGATACTGGAACTTACCCAGTTCATTTTTGACAAAGGCAGGTCATATCAACTTAACCTGGTGAACTTCTTCATGAAGGTCACTAAAGCTATGGATGAAGGCAAAACAGTGCACACTGCCTATCTTGACCTGACCAAGGTATTCAAAACAGTACACTTTTCATGCATTATAGGTAAACTTACAAAATTAGGCATAAACCTATATCTTACCTGATGGAGAGCTAGCTATCTCACTTTTAGGATAAAAAAATTAGTATAGAGGAATCCACCTCCACAAAGAGGCCAGTCACTCATGGAATCCAACATGTTTTTTCTGATGGGGCCTCTCCTTTTTGGCATCTTCTTCTCTGAAGTCAAAGCAAATGTCAATCGCCTCTGACTAGGCAGGTCATTAAATTTCCTAAAGACACAGATACCCATCAACAGGACTCAGTGCCGGCAAATAACTGGTGCCAGAGCCATGGACTAAAACTCAATGCAAAAATATGCATAAGACTAACCTTTAGACAGCAAGCACTGGAAATCACCACATTGATTAATACACCCCTAAAAGTTGACACACTGGTCAGGGATCTGAGAACACATGTTAGCAGTAAGCTGACCTTTGAGGACTACATGTCTACTGTGGTGAAAAAATTCATTCTACGTTGCACAACTTTTAAGTAAGGACATGGCATCCAAGTTCAATTAAGTCATTGTTCCACTGTACTCAGCTCTATTCAACCCAGTCATTAAGTGCAGTACACCCGTCAGCATGTACCTGACCAGGCACTTGCAACAGCTTGAGAGACCTCAAAGGTTCCTCACAAAAAGGGAATACAGTGAGTAAACAAGTCCTTTGCAGATCATCTCAAAGTCATATCCCTGTAAGCGTTCTCTTGCAGACTACTGCACGGTGATCTATGCCTAGACTACAAGACATCCTCTGATCCCACACTGATAGATTTGTGCACATCCACAAAATAAATAGCATCAGAAATACCTAGTGTAAGGACTTAAACCTCATCTGTAACATAAACAGGACGTGTTGGAGAGACAGGTTTGTGCCTCAAAGATTACCTCTACTCTGAAAAAGGCTTTGTAACTATATTCAAAGGGTTTATGATAATCATTATCTTAGATGAAAATAAGAGTTCTGTTTTGATTTTCCTTATGGTAAAGTTCATATTTTTGCTGATTTTCTTTTCTTTTGATACAGACTTTAATTTTGGTAGGTTTTGATTTATTGCTATTTTTAATTTTATTTTATAGCTTATTTACATTGGCATTCCACCAACATAATTTATTTTTATGTTCCCTAATGTATTTGTTTCTGACTTGGTTTATGCAGTTTGTTAGATGGGAGTAAAATTCATCAGCATAAGTGACAGCTGAAGTTACGTGGGAGCAGAAAATCTTATAATTGTATAGTTTTAATAGGTTTGTCTTTTTAAAGTCATTGAATTCAGAGGTGTTCATTGTGGTGGGTTTAAATGCCCTGAGAGAGAAGATCACTGATATATTATTGCATTTTATCAGAGATGAAGATACTGTAGGATTAATGCAAGTAGTTGCAATGTTAGTGACTTCGAGATCAAGATGATTTTGACCCTAGAGGGCTGATTAACTATTTGTACAAGATAGTTAACATTTCCTAAGTCTATGGATCTTTGGGTGTACCCATCCTAAATCATAATGGTATTTGTAACTCTGACCCTAAAGATGTTGTTAATATCCTTCCAGATAAGTTAGGAACAACTCTACACCACAAACAGTAATTAAAGTTCCACAAATTTAGGTGCTCCCACAAAGTTATGGATAGATGAAATCACCCATCAAAAAGTTTTTTTTTAATTTCTAAATAGTTCAGCAACTTGTCCTCTTGGGACATGGAATGCCATCATGCCATCTATGGCAGGATATGAATTGATAATTTGCCTTGTATAGGGTAATTTGAAGTTCAATAAGTTCTGTTTGTGGATTACAGGGAATCTTTACAGAGATAATTGGGTTTTTGAAAAATAT
The DNA here is from genome assembly GCF_019279795.1 of Protopterus annectens. Lineage (NCBI taxonomy): Eukaryota > Metazoa > Chordata > Ceratodontiformes > Protopteridae > Protopterus > Protopterus annectens. The sequence continues at coordinate 504,040,064 of NC_056746.1, read as the reverse complement.
CTGCAGTTCCAGCATTTCTAAATGCATGCTAGGCACTCTAAAATCCAGTAAAGAAGTAGTGCTGTCTTTGTGCTGCAATGAAGTCCAGCATTGATATGGATGTGTTCAATTTACAGAGAGCCTCAAAACTTAGCAGCTTAACGCTAAGACTTCTGACACTGAGTAGAAGAATTTTGATGTGATCTACATTGGAATTTAATGCAGATCTTTTGTTACGCTGAAATCTCCAGACGGTGTACTTTCCCTGAAAAAAGCCCAATGGGGTCACCAAGTGCTTTGGCCAGTATGCAGAATATGTGCAATGAAAAGTACAGGCCATCGTTTGCAAAGCAAGTTGGGTTGTGCATCATTTCATCCCAAGCTGACACATACCGGGTCCCCAAGAATGACACCAGCTTTGTAGCTGACTGTTAAAGATAATTATTGTCTCTTTGTATCTAGGCATTTCTGGGTGAAGGCATGGTACAACTTATGGCCAGAGCCTTATCTGCATTTGATCATAGGATACACAGCACAATTTGTCCAGAGGCCATGTACACATTGTCAATAACCACTGTCAGGTTGTACCTCCCCTTACAATGAGGGTAAAGGTAAGTCCAGGAGTAAATTTAGGGTACCCATCCATTTGACCAAGCTAAAGATGTCAAGGAATCACATTGTTTGACATGATGGGGGAGCCTATTCCAGAGTAAAAGGAGTTGCTGGGTGATGACCCTATCCCTCCATCTTGTTTTATTTATTTCCTGATGAAGATTTAAATCTTGTTCTAGTACTGGCTACACAATATTGAGAAAAGGAGGTCAAGGACAGGTACAGATCTCCCCTCAAGAGTCTATACAACATACAGAACCAAGAGAAGGATTCCAGTCTGTCCTGGTAGCTAAGATTTTTGAGACCAGTGATCCTTTTGGTTAGGAACCTCTGTGATTTTTTTTTACGTTTTTTTTAATGTGCCTGGCTAGATAAATGTCAAAGGATGTATTATATTTTATAATGGGTCTGACTAGGTCAAAATATATGAGGACAATTTCTTCTCTGGTTTTAGAAGAGATGCCTTTGGCAATTAGGTGAAATATAGAAAGACAATCTAGCTATGGTCACCACATGATGATCAAAAGATAAGTAGCTATCAACCCAGGTGCACAGATCTGTAATCACCAAATACTTGATAATGGAGTGTTGTTGATGCAGGTGGTAGCAGTATATTGTTGTTTCTCAAATGGGATGATACTACATTTTTGATATTTAGCTTTAGCCCTTTTTCTCGCAGCAGGTGGTGGCTCATATTAACTCATTTTTGAGGGTATATGTATCTTTGGGAGATTTTACAAATGCATATAGCTTGTAGTCATCAGCAAAATATGGTTAACCAGAGATCACTGTTATCAATTGCAATGTCAGAAAAACAAATGTCAAATAAAACAGGACCTAGTGTAGATCCCTGGGGGAACCACTGGTCATCTCGTTTTTGACTGAAGAGACCACGTATTCAGACGGTTTATGTTTATACAAATTTTCCTTTGGTTTAAGCTACAATGATGAGATGCTGGATGATTTTATTGCATTTTTCATAAATGTAGTTTTCAGCTTGCCCAAAAAAATTATTAACTACAATGAGACTTTTTTAGGGATATTGAGCATAGAGCTTGAAAACCTTAACCAGCAGATTTTGAATGATCTGTTTTTTTCTGTCTATAAGGGTTTATATGAGAAAGTATTAATTAAAGCTGACAAGAGATGTAATAATATTTTTATGAAGAACAAGCTTAAGCTTGAGCGGGATTTTAAGCAATATAATAATAAAATGGCTCATTCCATTCCACAGTTAAATCCCCCTAAGTATGGTAAACAACTGTTTTTTGATTCTGATGCACACCTGTCAGCTGCAACATTTAGGTCAGATTTAGGTGGGAGACAAGTTAGAGATGTGGTACATTTGGACATTTTCTCTGCTACGCCTCAGGATTTTCAGTTACCAAGACATTCAGAGAGACTGACAAGTTGGTCAAAACAGGTTTTGGATTCAGGACAACACTTTAGAAAATCCCCATACCGTTCCCCCCAGAAGGATTAGCAGAAGCTGGGGAGGGGGGAAAAGGAGAAGATAAATTTTGGGAATGATGGCATTGTCAACTCCTACCAGGGTTTTAATATTTACAACTACACTAATCCCCCCATTACTAAAGACCATTTTAGTTTGTTTTTAAAAGGTTTCAAGTTTGTTCCTACTAGACTTGTTGATATTGCAGACTCCCTGGTAGAGCTTAAATTATTCACAAGGAAGCTTACCTTCAACATCTTTTTCCATGATAATATTAATAGTAAATCTTCAGTCATTTCACTCAGTGGTGTTTGTCTTAACAAATGCAGCACTTTTAATCCTCTCTTACATCCTACCATACAAATTAAAAAAAAAAAACAGTGATGGAGGATATTTATAAGATGCATTCTCAAAGCAAATGGATATTTCAGAATCGCATAAGGGAAGAGAAAGAACTTTTGGATACACTTAGGAATGAGAAGAATTTACGCATTATGAAACCTGATAAAGAGGGTGGAATAGTGTTGTTTGATGTGCACGATTACTCCAGCTTGATGTTGGATATTCTGAATAACAATGAAACCTATACCCCTGTATCTAAAAATCAAGTTAATATCACATACCAAAGAATTGATTCTTATCTAGAAGACTGTGTTTAATGAGTACATGGATGTTAAGACCTTCAAGTTTCTATCAAAATCCAAACCGACTATTCCTATAATTTTCAGTATCCAGAAAATTCATAAGGATGTGGTTAAACCTCCCATCAGGCCAATTGTTTCAGCACAGGGATCAAAAACTCATCCCTTCACAGACCTGGTTGATAAGTGGGTAAAACACATTATTGAAGTAACACCACATCTTATAAAAGACTCCTGGGATTTTTGGGACATTTAAAGAACAGAATTTGGAGGAAGGCATTATTATTTTTAATTATTGTACTATGGACCTATTTACTGTTATCCATAAAAACGAAGGGCTTGAGCTGTTCCATAATATTCTTAATATATTCTCTTCTTTATGTAATGACAAAGTGGCTTTGGTGGTGGAATCAATGTCTCTGATTTTAGAAAATAACTTTATCTTCTTCAAAGGAGAGTTCTTTTAACAAATGAGGGGTGTTGCTATGGGCACAGCCTGTGCCCCTGTTTTTGTGGATATTGTTTTGTTAGGTTGGGAAAACCAATATGTTTTTAACAGCAGGTTTTCCAAGAATCTCCACCTGTATTTAAGGTTCCTTAATGACTTATTTATTTTGTGGGATGGTACGGAGATGGAGATTCATTCCTTTGTTGAGTAATCAGAACTACGGATTTCTTAAAATGCACGTACAGCTGGAGAAGAGAGAGGATAAACTACCTTGACACCATTATATCTCACACAGCATCAGGATTTATGTCAAATGTATCTACAAAAGAGACTTTTTGTAATTCCTATTTACATTTTACTAGCTGCCAACCTTTTACAAATAAGAAATGTTTAGTGAAACGTCAAGCAATAAGGGTGGCGAGGATGAAATCCCAGTGTGATGAGGTGTGGGACGAATTGATTAAGCTGAAAGAAATGTTCATTGTTAGGGGTTACCCAGAGAACTTAGTTAGTGGCCTGATCAAAAAAAGTCTTCAATGAATGGGAGGGGGGGGGCAGATATAAACTACTATTAGGATTAGGGCTTGACAAATCAACAACTGATAAAAATGACATTAAATATGAAAAAGCCCTTTCATACAGCACAACCAGTTTTCTAATGAGATAAGGGAGATTGTTAAGAGAAACTGGAATATTTTCAACATGAATTCAGATATATGTATATATATATATATATATATATATATATATATATATATATATATATATATAATATGGTGGGGCTGAACCTATTTATATTAAAAAAAACTGCATCAAATTTTAAGCAGCTGTTTGAAAATAAAAGGTTTGACGATTCATCCACCAACAGGGGTATTATCCCCTGTGGATGTTGTAAACAATGTTCTTTTATAATAAAAGTGCAAACCCTGGTACTTGATAACATCCTAAACAGTAAAATAATATTTCAGAAAGGGAACTGTTGTACACCAAGAATTGTTTATTTGGAAAAGTGTGACAATTGTCCAACATGTTACGTTGGCAAAACAGAGCATGTGTTTAAATCATGCATTAAAGAACATGTTTACAATATTGCCAACCATAAGGAAAATAGTGTCTTGTATATCCAACAGAAATCAGTTTTAAAAACAGGTTCTTCTTCCTAGCCTCATATAAAAAGATTGGCATAGCTTGGAGCCATAGTGGCTCTCACTGCCACCCCATTAACTTGATAGTAAAAACTAGAAATTAAAAAAAATGCAGGTCAGAATTATATCCAAAATTTCCATTAATAATTTGATTTTTTTGACAATCTGTTCATAGTACAAAGCTTTTCATGAACTGTTTGCAAACCAATATAATTTGGAATGATATTGTATCATAATTGATTATATGGAATCATTGTATACAATGATTTAATGTCAATAGTGACCAAGAAATCAAAATCTATATCCTTAAAATTACTTGTCTAATTAAATTAAATGAAGCCTTTTTATAAGAAGCAGACTTTACAGCTCCTACTTGCAACTTTATGTCTGCATAAATAGCCAAGACCTCCATTTGCTTTCTGCACTTGCCACAGTAGGTCAAAATGGGGGTTTGTTAATATCTTTATGTACTTTTGGCAACCTAAAAATATGACTTATTCTCAGGAGATCTATTTTAAAATACTTTGCAAATTTAATATCAATTAGATCTTCTAAGTGACATTCTTCTATAAAAGAATCTATTAAACTATAGGCTTAAGTATTTTATGCCAATAAATTCTAGCATAATATTTTTTATCTTGTAACATATCAAGCATTTGCTGCCTATAATTCTTTGTTTTCAAAATTACAATAGAATTGCTCTTGTTGGCTTTAGTAGAACTCAGCTGTTTACTATTCTGCAAATTGACTAATGCTTTATGCTAATCAAATGTTACACTATAAAACCTATATTCAGATTTCTTACTTAAAATACTCAAATCCTTTTCTGTAATTTAGGTCTAAGCTGAGGATTTAAAACACTCGGTTGACTGAATTCAGTCTTGGTACTCGTAGAGTCATTAAATAAGCATTTAAAATTGAGCTTCCTCACAGCCTCTCATAAACTATTAATACTGTCTCCTAAACTAGCTCATTTGGCTGGTACAAAGGGTCGTCCTTTGCTCAAAATACTGATGTCAGATATTTATATATATATATATATAGATATAAATATAAAACATAATCACTCAAATTGATAATCCTAAAACTGAGATCAGAAAAAGTGCATTGAATGGCATTTTCTTTATCTTTTTCTGAACCTAGACTGATACCATGTATATTTAGAGACTGCGCACAATAATATTTATAAACAAAATAAAAATTCAGAATTTCAGTGCTGATTTGGAATCAAACATCTGGTATAGAACTGTCTAAGTATCCATCTTCATTCCAATGTTTTTGTCTGTTCTGTGCATTCATTTACCCCGTGTTTGTGCAACATCTATTAAAGGAATTTCCAGAAGCATTCACTTTCTGTTGGAAAGTACATTTAAAAAGCAGAATCTTGCACTTCTTCCACATTCAGATCATCATGCGTTTTATGTCACCTGGTATAACTGCAGTAAAGCCCCTTTCCATGGTCTTGCACTACATTGATTTTATGATATGCACCAAGGTTATATGTGGAAACTGGTAGTTATGTGTTGTATACCAATTCAGGTCTCAAAACATAATCCCTAGGACTCTGAAAGATCCTCACTGCTCATGTAAATTGTCTACCAGAGGTGGGTCAGTTTGTGTGATATGAGAAAATGTAATTCAGAGACAGCTATAGCCTCACTCAGAAAGGCCTCATTATGGGCCCATAAGCACATCTCTAAATCACCCTTGGTTAGCACTAGCACTGTCATACCAGACAGTGGTAGTGTTTTCCCTAATAGCTCATGCATCACATTGGCAAAGGCACCCCCCCCATACCAATGCACGCATACACACACACACACACACACACACACACACACACAGACTCTCAATTTGCCTACCTAACCCCCTTAACACAACCATCCAGGCATACACACAAACACCCACACACATTCATCCAGCCTTATTTATGCCTCTGCACACAGGTGCACATCCATCCATACACATGCACACATTACCAGCCCCGCCCCCATCACCCACATTTTCACTGAACTTACCTGCACAACTGTTTTTATAGAAGTGAATGGGTGACTGCCATTTTTTGACAGTTTTCATTTTTTTCTGCAACATCAGCAGCCACTGTCAGTTCTGAGGTGAAGGCACATGACTCATTATCATTAGCCTCACCCCCTCAAATTGCCATATTAGCATGGCGCTCTGCCAGTGAGACCACCTTCCATGTTGTGGCTTCCATTAGTGAATAAACCTCAATTGAACAGGTTTCCCAGAAAGACCTTCCACCTACAGTAAACCTTTTTAAATCCCAGGGAATAATTATATAATTTCAGCCTTGCTATGACGTCACGTTTCACTGTGCAAACAGCAATGTGATCTTTAAAAAGTCTTCTTTACAATGACAGAAGTCAAGTGCATCCATAACCTTTACATAAATACTGTGATGTATGATAGGTTCATAGATTCATAGGTATATACTCGGCTAACGACCACCAGGACCTTTATAAGCCTAGCTGCTCAACCCAAACCAATTAAGCCATATGTATCATGAGCATTTATTAGAAGAGGTTATGTTAGTTAGAAGGTTTTTAAAGGTTATATGGGAGGTATGTTAGTTTGGGCATAGTAACTGTCTGCCTTTGTCTAAAAGAGACATGGAGGCCAGACCCAGGGTGAATTTCCTGTCTTCCATCCATTGGTCAAGGTTATGCATCAATAGGATTAAGAATGAACTCTGCTTCACATGGATGGGCAGTCTGTTCCAGAGCATGAAGATCCTGTGAGACACATATCTGTCTCGTCAACATGTCCTATTTATGTCTCAAGCAAAATTTAAATCCTTGGATCTCGTGGTTCTGATGCTGTTCATTTTGGGGATGTGCAAAAGTTCCATCAGATCTAGATCTGAGGATGCCTTGTATGCCAGCCATAGATCACCTCTCAGTAACCTGTAGGACACTGAGTACAGAGTCAAGGCATTAAGGTGATCCATATAGGACAATTGTTGATACCCTTAGTTCTCCTGGTAAGGAACCTTTGTGAGCATTCTAACTGTTGCGTATTTCTGGTCAGGTACTTGATGAAGGGGCATTATACTCAATGATGAGTCTAATAAGGGCCATATTAAGTGGCATTATGACTTCCTTGGACCTGGATGCTGTGCCCTTACTTTTAAATTGGCAGACATAGAATGATTTTCTTACTACCTTGCCTACATGTTGGTCAAAGGTCAGATTACTGCTACTGTTCCCAGATCCCTGACTAGCAGACTAACTCTTAGGGCTATCTTATCAGTGGAGTACTTAGCCTGGGTGGTCGTTTTCCCAAAAGGCACTATAATGCATTTCTTGGCATTGAGTTTTAATCCTTGATATTGGCACCAGTTATTTGTCTGTGTTAGATATTTTTGTAAAATGTTTGCATCATGGGGAAAATTGATGATAGCTCCCAAGCTGCAATCATCTGCAAACTTGTCAGCAAAAGTCACTTGACATTAGCCTTTACCTCAGAGAAATAGATGCCAAATAGGAGCAGTCACACCATGGAGCCATGAGATACCTCATTGGTGACTGGTCTCTTAGTGAAAGTGGTCTCACTAATCTTGATTTTCTGAGCTCTTTCTGTGAGCTAGCTGTCAATCCAGTGAGTTATGTTGGAGTTTGTGCCTATTTCAGTGAGTTTGTCAACTGTATGCAAATGGAATATCATATCAAACACCTTAGCCAGGTCCAGATAGGTGGTATGCACCATTTTTCCTCGCATCCATTGCCTTAGTGACCTTCTTAAAGAAGTCTACCAGGTTTAGTAGGCATGACCTTCCCTTGACAAAGCCAGACTGGGTTGAGTCCAGTGTCCGAAGGTTGCCTATGTCTTTATTGATTCATTATAATTCATTCCATGGCTTCAGACTAATGGGTCTGTAGTTTCCAGGGTCAGTTGATAGTCTACCCTTGTGAAGTGGAATAATCATTGCAGTCCTTCATTCTCATGGTGCAAAGCCTGTTTTGCAGCTATGGTTGAAAAGTGACCCAGGTTATCCTGATAGGTCATGTTTCAAGCCATTTAGCAGGCATCCAAAGATGCACACAAACTCCAAATCATATTTTTATCTAAAGTTTCAAAAACAAGCAACCTAAACATACAATGTCAGAGTACTCTTCTTCAGCCAGACATGAGCTTTCATATGACAGAAAGAAATTTCTTTCTGATGTTTATTTACTTAGATATTTACAGAAATATGACAATTATGCCTGTTTATATATTTAATAAAAATAACACTGCATAAGTCTCAATTTGTGCAATTTACAGTATAAGCATCAATGGCAGTCTTCTTCAGCGTTATCTAAGGTTTCTACTGATACCACACAGTATTTTGTAAGCCACTTAGTTTTGTAAATAATAATGTACATATGGCAATTTTGGATGTTTTCATAATTACTAGCTAATGACTAACAGTATATCCAATACAGTGTACTATAGAAATGGACATTGGCAATGTATTTTTTCTGTTTTCCCAACATGGCATTTTACACCATACTCCTCAATAACATAGTGGTCTCAGCTATGAAATTATTAATGCACATATGAAATTTGAATAAAAATTGGCAAATAATTTCCATCACCAGGCATTTTAGATTAGCAATCTTAGTATAATTGTGTCTTATCTTATAAAATCAGACCCAGAACTAGGGCTGAAGGGAACTGCTGCCACAGGTACAAGATGTTTGGGGGCATGATCAGCAGGTGAGAGTGCAGTACTGGGACTGCTTTATGAAGCCATTAAGATATTGCAGCTTCATAAAGGAAGCACTCAGTGTTAAAGGATTTAACTGGAGAAAGCTGCTTGCTACATCTATAACAAGAAACCTGCTACAGTTTCAGAGTAAATTAGTTTTTTAGATCTAGATGCAGTTCTGCTGACTATTTTTAACTGTTAAGTAACTTAGTTAAGGGAGCCAGCTGGAAAAAGAAATGTCAGGATGCCATAAAGAGCTGTGGTGTGAAATGGAAGGATACAAAAAGACTGTAGACATGAGTGAGTTAAGTGGGGTCCCGATCCACATGTTGCTCTTTTCTGTCACCAGTAATACCATATAGCTTCAGTTCACACACTTAACTCTACTAATCAAACAATGATGAAGTGACCTTAATGCATCATCATGGTCACTGTGATCAATGACATTCATCATGTAATGTACACAACTACATAATATCAGTGCTGACACAGTGCAGAATGTCACTGAACTGAGTAAGTGTCAAAATTTGGGTGGACAGAGTAAAGAATAATTCATGTAGAAACATTGTATGCTTTTTCCCCTTGTAGAAGTTGCAAATTTGTTTATATGGTACCATGGCCAAGCAGAATATCCTTGTGGTGAATAGAATGCTGCAAAAACACTCCAAAATCGGGGTAAAGACAGTCATATTAAACATCTTTCTGGCATCAGAAAGCAGTACACTGTTTATTTATTTATTTATTTATGCATTTATTTGTTTGTTTGTTTAGTTGTTTGTTTGTTTAATAATTTATTTATTTGCATTTGTTTACCGGGAGGTCTACTGGGTCAGGGTGATACCATTTTTAGTAGAGACCCAGGGAGAACAGCTCCAAAAAACAAAACATAATAAAGTACAGAATCAATATACAGAAATCAAGCAGTGATGGTACAGGACACTACATTACAGAATAGATGATACAATAAAATAGATAATACTAGTTATACAGATGTTAGATTTTAAGTATGCAAGTCAAACAACACCTCACTGCTGTTAAGCTCTGTTCTCACTTTTGTAGCTTTACCAGTGGTCAGAGGCCATTACAGAACAGCAGTGGGAAAGGCATAGTTTTAAAACATATTCAAACACTTCATTCAGCTAAAAAAAGGCTGAATGAAGTGTTTGAATATGTTTTAAAGCTCTTTTGGCTTCCTGCTGCTGTTCTGTGTTGGCCAATGTCTGTGTGGCAGCTGTGTTTTCTTTAACTATTGTAGTACATGGGAGAAGGTTAAGCTCCATGCACTACAAAGAATTATGTTAGGAGGTCAGATTTATGAATGCCTACACTGTATACAGCAAGTGTACACTGTTCTGAGAGAACAGACAACACAAGCATAATTCCCACCTTCTTCCTCCTAATTTTAGTTTTCCTACTGATTTTCTCGCAGCCTTAAATATTGAGGGGAGTTCATAAAGGTTACCATAAAGGGCAGACTATGTCTACACTTAGTATAATCTTTCTAAGTGAATAGACGGCACAAAAAATGTGGTAGAGATGTTCTTAAATACAGGTCATGTACACTTAGTGTAGGCATCCATAAATCTGTCACCAGGTCTTTCCAATCATAACCTTACTTGTTGTTACGTGTTGTCAACATGGATGTCAAATTCACTGCTTGATCTTTGCTGTCAAAATGAAGTTCTTTTTTTTTTAAAAAAACATTTTTATTTTGTTTTCATTATAAACATATGCAAATGTACATATAACAAATACAATAAAACAATAACAAAACTATTTACAATAGTTACATTCATCCATGATAAACAATCATTTTATCCATGAGATGTTATCAGTATTTGTTGAAAAGGTTTTCCAATTTTTGCCATGCTATTTTTATGAGTAATATTATGAGTTCTATAACAAATGGTTTGCAGTTCTTTTTTACAAACAACTTTTGCTAAATTAATAAATTCTTTAAACATCAAATCTTGTTTACTTTTCCAGTTCAAAGTAATAACTTTTCTGGCAATTGCAAGAATTCACCAGAGTAACTGAATCTGAGATTTCGGTATTACATTAGGTATATGAACATTGAATAGGATTAGTGAGTTAGAAATGTGACAGTTATCAGACCATAAAGCATTTACAAAATATCTGAAGTATTTCCAGTACTGAACAACATTTCTACATTCAATGAACATGTGAACCTAGTTGGCCTCTAGTAATTCATCACATTTCCCGTAGCATTGTCGCCTCACAGTAAGACGTTGTCCTGTTCGATTCTCAGCTAAAGCGTCTTCTGTGTGGAGACATGCGTGAATGGGCGTACCTTCGTTGAAGGTTGTGCATCAGGCCTGGCAAGTCGGTACGTAAAAATCTACTGCCAATCATTAGCGGACCGGAGTTCCGCTGTGGCGCCCCCTAACCGGGAAAAGCCGAAAGATACAACAACAACAACTTTCACTGTTTTTAAGTATAAGATTTAATTTATGTGGAGTATAGAAACTCCTATTCATAAATTTCCATGTATACAATCTCCAATATAATGAAGAAGAGGTACCATACGTAGAATTCGATAACAATTTTTTGTATTCATTAGATATTTGTACTCCATTAATCTTTACATAGAAATTCCAAAAATCTGAGCCAAAATTTAGAGTGTCTTATCTTAGTATCTTATATACAGGTGAGATACTTAATTTTTGATGATCTGTCTATTCGAGACACCTAATAAAAAGCTGAATCAAACTAGGTATAAATTCAGTCTCTAGGTTGACTGATACTCTCATTTTATTTTCTATAAACTGCTGTAATGAGTGTATAAACAACCAACTGTCTTGACTGTTATCAAAACTACATAAAAGAGGGTTTAGTGGTTTAATACTCTTATTTTCAATAAACTGATGCCAGAATATCAAGTTATTTTTCTTTAATTTTTGAATCGCATTGATGTTGAAAGAATCTAGGCAATCAGGGGAGTATGCTATAGGGAATGTAAGAAATAGAAATTGTTTAATGTTGCAATTACAATCAATTATATTTTTAAAGTTATTAAATATTTGATTAATGCCATGAGAAAAATGATCAAACTTCTTATTAAATAAACAAAATTCACGTAAAAGCCAATGAACTGTACTTATTCCATATTGTTCCTTAAATTGATTTTCTATAGTTCTGACATCAGTTATATGAATCTCATGTATTGTTTTCCAGCCAGATATATAGGTAGGTGTGATCCAATGTAATATTATATTAATTACAACTGATTTGGAATAAAGATCAAAGCTAGGGAATGCTATCCCATTACTGTTCCAAGCTCTAATGTGCCATTTATATGCAATCATAGGTTTTAAGGGAAAGCATAAAAATGTAAGTAGCATGGAATCTAATTTTTTAAATAAGTTTTTGGGAGGGGGTAGTATCAATGACTGTATATAAAAAAAATTTTAGGTAAAATTATCATTTTAATTAAAGAGAGCCTATCCTCCACTGTGAAGAACATTTTATTCCACATTTTGATTAGTTCACTAATGGTGGTTATTAAATTATTGTAGTTTAGTTTAATAGACTCTTTCCATGTACTCTTTATACTGACACCCAAATATTCTAATACATCATTCTCACAATTAAACAGGCTATTCTCTCTTAAGTTTTTGTTGATCTTTTTGTTAATAAATAATGTTTTGGATTTTTTATGATTAAATTTAAGCCCTGAAATTCTTTCAAACTTGCTTAAGGTATTTATAACATCATGCAAAGAACCATCAATATCACCCAACGTTAACAACATATCATCAGGAAATAATTGTATCTTAGGATGATATTCCTTATTAATTTGAAAGCCTTTTATATTTTGCTTGTTTCTGATATATAGCAAAAGGTTCCATTGAAAGAGCAAACAATAATGGTAACAAAGGACAACCTTGTCTAGTTCCCTTGAGGAGTTCTAGTGGTGAGGATAGACATGATCTGATTTTCACATAAGCTTGTCCCCCACTATAAATTTGTAACAAAATCTGAGGAGAATTCAATACCAATCAGAATTCTTTGTAGATAAGACCAACTAATAAAATCAAAATCCCTTTCTATTTCTAGGATGATAATAGTTAGTTTTTTGTATTTGCTTGATATGTGTATTAATGATAGTAATTTAATAATGGTATCTTCCAATTTTCTATGAAGAATGAACCCTGTCTGATCATTATGTATTAGATTAGGTAATATTTTCTTTATCCTATTAGCTAATATTGTCATGAAAAGTTTATAATCAGTGTTTAGTAATGGAATTGGCCTATATGAATCACAAGATTTGGGGTCCTTACCTTATTTCAATATGGGGGAGATAATTACTATTTCCACAATGGGGGTGTTATACATTTTTGCTTAACCATAGTGAAGGCACTCATCATATTCTTTATTATATATTCAGGAAAAATCTTATATAGTTTAGGAATTATTCCATCCAGTCCTGGAGCTTTATTATCTTTTAAAAATTTTATTTGCTCTGTCACTTCTGTTAGTGTTATTTGTTTATTTAATATGTTATTTTGTTGCATTGACACCGTAGTAGTTATATTTTCTTGAATAAAAGTATTTATTACATTATCTGTCTCCAAAAGTGGTGTGTTATTATTTATATCTTTATAGTAGTTTTTGAAAACTTCTAATATGCCCATTAAGTTAGATGTACTCTTAACTGAATCATCACTTTTATATTTAATCATTAATAAGATTTTGATTGTTTATTTTTTTGGATTTTACTGTTATTTTATGTAGATATTTGGGATTTATAGCATAAGATTGTAATTTCAAATTTTCCAGGTTGATGGCTACCTTATGATTCAGAACTTCTAAATATTTTTGATTTAGCTTAGTAATTCCGTTATGTGCTGCTTTGTTATTTGGTTTTGCATCCATTTTTATCTTGTCTATGTTTTTTTGTAAGTCTAAAAGTTCTTTGTTCCATTCTTTCCTTTTTTAAGGCTCAAAGATTTTATTCTACCATATATATATAAAAACTTTAAAGGTGTCCCATAGTATAGTATCTGTCACTTCATCATTATCATTTGTTTCCATAAACATGTCTATTTCTTTCATTATCCATTCCCTAAAGTTGTTTAACTTAGTTATGTAAGCAGGAATTCTCTGTAGAGATCTTAAATCATCTGTATGTGTAGTTAATGTAAAGTTTATAGCATTATGGTCTGAAAGTGGACAAGTCATTATAGATACGTCACTTATTTTAGAGTATATATTATTTGACACTAAGACTGTACCAAACCGATATGAATAGTGAGTACAGAATAAGGAATAATGTTCTCTTAGACCATGTATATCTCTAAAGTTCATCTGGTTTGTAAAGTCATTTAATTTCTTTGCATGAGATGTTAGTTCTGTTTTACCATTTTTAGAAGTACCATTGCCTGATAATAGGCAGTTAAAATCACCTGTTGCTATAATTTCTCCTTTTGCATTTAAAGGTCCAGATATTTGTCAACATATTTACTACTCAGCCCTGGTATCCATATGTATTAATCAAAGTATAATACTTTCTATTGATTTCCAAAATAACCATGCTTAGCATCCCATCTTTATCTGAAATTGTATCTACCATTCTTGGCATAGTATAAGTATTTTTCCATAGAATAAGAGTGTCCTTTCTCTTAGTCTTAAAACATGAATCAGCCAAAATGGTATAGCCATTGAATGAGTATTTTTGTAGACCTTTTTTTAATAGACGGGTTTCCTGTAAAAATATGCTCTGTGCTTTGTGCATTTTGATATATTTAAGCAAGCCAGCTCTTTTGACATTATTGTTCAAACCATTAATATTTAATGATAAACATTTATAAGCCATGTTGACTTGAAATCTACTGAAAACTTACTTATCATGGATGCATAACATGCATTAAGCACTACTTTAAAAACCCAAAACTATTTACAAATACATACCTAAAACTTAACTAAACCATCCATCCACCACCTCTCCAATACCAAACGACACAAATTATCCATCTCTGCTTAGAACATAGTATAAAAACAAAAAAGAAAAGAATTATGAAAGCAACTAAAGAAATCTGAATCCATGAAATATACATTAGAATGAGAGTGTCCAATATATCTGAAACTATATGAATATGTCACATATGATAATAGCACCTCTAATACATAGATATGCCAGAAATACACATCAGATCAAAGTATGTATAAACATTAGAAGCTGAAGGTTAAGAAGATTGTCATTATTTCCAAAAGTTTTCAAGAAACATCAGATAATTTAACCATTTTGTCAGTCATCTATCTAACATTTTTCATGTAAGGCTCTGTTGAATATACATATATATATATATATATATATATATATATATATATATATATATATTTATATATAAAACACTTATTACAACATATGAAACCAAATCAGTGGTGTAAAAGTGCTTATCAAAAGAACAAGTAAACCAAAAATAAGCACCCTCGTAGTCAGTCTCCATTCCGTTTATTATGTAAAAAATCAGTTGAGCGCCTTCATCAAACACAGTTGACTTCATCAGAACAAATAACTTTTAAATATGATAAAACAAACATAATTGGTAAAAAAAAACAACCAATAGAAACCAATAAATTAACATAGGTCATGAATATTAATGTTTAAAATAATTAGAGTAGGAAAAAACACTGAATCAATATTGTTCACTATCATAGTAATAAAATAAAAGAAGGTACTTAGACTTGTCCTGCTTTTTCTTTTAATACTGTCAGGATAGTCAAATAATCATTTAACCCTGGATGTATATTTGCAGCCAACCTTAACTGCCTCAACAGCTCTTTTTTACACAATACATTTCTCCTATCCCCCCCTCTAGAATATACTTGCACAATATCCAGAATGGCAAACTTAAACCCAGAAAAGCTTTCACAATGTAAACTATGTCTATACAGAGCATTGGTTTCTCTCTTGTTTTTTACATCATATAGATGCTCATATATTCTGGATTTGAGAAGCCTCTCAGTTTTTCCAACATAAAATGCAATACATGTGTTACATTTCGCAAGATATACTAATTTGATAGAAAAACAATTACCTTTCTTGAAAAACAGAGTATTGCCATTTTTATTAGCCATGGTAATAGAAGTACCCTGAAAAATGTATTGGCAATAAGGACATCTGCCACAGGTTCTAGTACCATTTAGGTTACTGTTGGCTCCACCTTTGCTAGTTTTCCTTTCTAAGACCAATTTTAAATTAGGTCCTATTTTGGTTGAAAAAGTGGGGTTTTCACCCAAAACTTGATACACCTCATTATTGGTTTTAAAAATACTCCAGTTTTTATTAAGAATATTCTTTACCCCATTATATAGGGGACGGTATTGAATGACACAGGCTTGTTGAAAATCAATATTTGCCCCGTCATCTACAACTACAACTGCCTGGGGTGTTTTAATTAACCCCAATCTAAAAGTGATGTATATTTTTTACCCCATTCATCCAAAACTTCACATAGAATTAGAAGTTCCAGTTGTTTACTGCATTCTTGTTTGATAATATCCATTTTGTTTTTGAATTTGTCCATTTTTAGTGACAGTTCTTGGATGTTTGTTATTATAAGATGTAGTGCTTTCCTCACTGCACTCACCTGTTGTGGGTTCTTCGAGTTGCTCATCTTGAGATCTCCAGTAGAAAACTTAAAAATTAAAGTATATTTCCTGTCAGGATATTAAAATCTTAGTGGAGCTATGGATTTCTGCTGCTATCAGACTGGCATCTTGGCCACACCCCCAAAGTGAAGTTCTTTATATTCATTTCTCAAACACATATGTGTATGATCTGACATACAATCACAATTCTTTGTATTTATCAACACACATTTTGTAGTATTTTTCCATAATGAAGATGTTCTCTTTCTGAGCATCTATTATCTAAAAAGAGGTTTCCAGCAGTGAAATCAAAGTTGTTGCTATGCATTTAGGCTTTATTTAGAAATTACCAAAACTGGCTTTTCACACACAAAAATGACAATTACAGCTCTGGATAAATGTAGGCATACAGCCCATATTGACAGTGTTAGTAGTGATTCTGACCTATTTTTGAATCCTCACATCCCTAGTGTCTTTATTTATCCAGTACACTCTTCATAAAATTAAAGGATGGTGTTTGGGCCCTGATCTATGGATCAGCAGTGCAGACGTGAGAGTTGTGAGGAGTAATTGCAGTCATTAGTTGTCTAGTCATATAAACAGTTCAAATCTTTTCTACCTCTTAAGACATTAAACTGTAACTCCCATATTTGTGTACATGAATACAGAATAATGTTCAGTAATCTCCAAGAAAAGTTTAGTTATACAATAAATGGTCATTTGTATTCAAAAACATGCACACTGATTGGACAGCACCATGTGCCTGCTGTAAATTGAGTGATCTCAGCAGAAAGAAGTCTGACCAAAACTCAGTTTTTCTACACTGCTGTGTGGGGTCTCTATTGTTTAAAAGAAAAAAAAACTTCCACTCAATCCTATATCACTAACCTGCTCTATGAAGACTTAAAAAAAGAGTCAGAAAAGCATATCATGGCTCTTAGTGTGACTGTGAGTACCCTGCACTCATACAATTACTTTACAGATTTTAACCCACCTCCATATCTCTCAACCTCTTATAGCAAGAAATCTGAACAAAGTCATAAATAAAAGTGAGACAAAGGCCCAAAAATAGGGACAATTTTTAAATATTTCTCTTACAAACTTAAAAAGTTGATAGACTAACAGGTTTTGCATTAGCATGAATTTTCTGAAGGGTATGAAGTCTGAAACTCAAATGTCTGTCATTATTTTCTACTTCAGTCTTTAATGATTTGCCATTAATGTGTCAGAAAACCACAATTCTATGAAAAATTGATGAAAAATATGAGGCAAAAGTCTAGATATTCCGCAAAAATCTGTATAGTTGAGAGATATGCCCACCTCCATGAAGTCCACAGCAGCTGAATTTTAAAAAATGCATTAAATATATCCAGAAGAGGTGCAACATAGCTGCACATTGAGTAACAGCTAAATTCTGGATCTCCCAGTGTGGAACTAGAAACTCAGCACACAAGACCAGTGGACTTTTGTGTTTCTGGGTAAATTTCAGTAACTGTCAGTGCTTGGATGCCATGAAAATGGAAAATCAGTTACAAAAGGTGAAGAAAAACACTGACTGGGAAAAGTACTGCAGCTGTTCAGCAAAAAGCAGTGCAAACTCCAGACATGACTTCCAGTAACCTAATGGATAGCATAAGACAACTGCACTCAGACCTGGCTAAAATAAACAAAACACTGATGTAGTATATCAGCTCAAATAAGAAAAGGCTAGAGAAAAATGGAAGACGATTTAAACAGATATTCAGATGAGGTAATAAAACGCGTCTATATTACATTATCGTACGATTAAAATAGCGAACACTATTTTATCATACCGATAATGTCTAAACCACAAAATATCGAACACACGGAACAGCAAATTTTTTCCCAGGGAAAAAAATTTGCTGCTCCTCAAAAAGTAAATAAATAAAAATAAAAACACTTAAACACAAAGATAAGTGGGGAGCTTCGCCCCCCCCCACACACCCCGGATGTGGGGGGTTGTGCTCCCCACACCCCCTACTTAAATATACCAACTCCGAGATCGCACCATAGTGGAGGAAATGGCAAAGTCCCGAAGATGGCCTACCAAATTTTTTCCCTGGGAAAAAATTTGATGTTCCGTGTCTTCTCTATTTTGCCATTTCAACAATATCAGCTTGACTAAATAGCTTTCGCTATTTAGTCCATTTGATACGTTAATATAGACCCAATAAAACTGCAAAAATCAGAGGTCAAAATGAAGAAAAGGCTGGTTGCATATGAGACTGCTCAAGAAGAGATGTTTCAAAAAATAATAGAATTAGAGGATAGATCACATAGAGAAAACCTAAGATTTTCAACTGTACCAGAGAAGCTGGAAGGAGAAGACTGTATTAATTTTATGAAAGCACAAATAAGCAATTGGACTTGTATTCCTCAGCAGGAGTTGTTAATTGAAATCGTACATCATGTGTTTGCTCCAAACCTGGCTATGGGAAAGCAACCTAGACCTGTAACAGTAAAGATGCAATCCTACCAGCAGAAGGAGTTAATTCTGACAAAACTGTGGCAGAAGGATGAAGTACTAAAAGTGGGAGACAGTAGAGTATTTGTGGAGAATGACTACTCATTGTACACCAGGCAGAAGAGGAGTAAATTTATTCCACTATACAGGGAATGTCAAGAAGCAGGCATGAGATTCAAACTGCTGTATCATGTTATCTTCAAAATATTATTCCCTCGAGGAAAAAAAAATAATTTTTGATGAAGTACATACTAAGGAGGAAATACAAAACTTTGTCTAAGAAAAAGTGAGCTGTGAAACAGAAGGAGAGTCTGCGACTTGTTCTTTTGGTACTAAAGACCAAAGAGAAACTGTGCCAGTGAAACCTTTTCCAATGTTCAATGGAAAATGCTGGAGAGAAGGAAGGGAGAACGAGAGTTGACCAGAAGAATCAAGAGTAATTAGAAATGAAGCAGAGACAGGATTTGGAAGATGGAGATGAACAGGAATAAAATAGTAACTTGGAAATTGACAAATGTGGGATTACATAGCAATAATTATATTTGTGAAATATGACAGAACAAGAAAATATGGAAATATTGGACTTTTGGGGACTTAGTTGAACTTATAAGGGACTCTAAAGTATATGCCTTACTTCATGTCATTAATGTTCAGAAAAATACTTAGAGGAAGGGAGGAGGAGGGAGAAAGTTAACTGTAAGTAAAACAACATTTTTCTTAATAGTACTATTTTTATACTGTATGTTTTTTTTGCATGTTATAAAGTAAAGTTTTCTCAGTTGTTTTTAAGTGTAATGGGTTTACTATTGTAAACAGGTGTTCCTGTTTTTTTCTTTCTTTTTTCTTTCTCCCTTCTTCTCTTTCTCCTTGTTCAGTTTTAAGAAATGTAGGCACTGCAATGTAAACAGAAAGAAAAGTCCATTAAAGAAGCATGATAAAAGGAAAATGAATGTGCTTTTCATCATTCTTGCATGGGTGAATGACTGGATTAAGGCCCTTAGATTGATCTAGTAATACGTTTAAGAGAAAGCAAGTAAATAAAAAAGAATATTGAATATTATAAGGCTTTTTTCTACCAAATAAATGTATGCTAGTAGAAATTCTGTATCTGGTCTTAATGTCTCCATGGAGGCAATCTGATAAAGAGAAATTGGTTGCAATCTGATAAAGGGAAACTGGCTACAATTTGATAATGAAAAATTGGCTAGAATAAAAAGAGAAATTGGCTAGGAGATAATGTTCTTTGAAAGTATCCAGGTGTTTTCCCAGTTGGGAGAGTTGTAAATATAAGACAAAACCAGATAGCATTTAGTAGAAACACAGGCTGTGCCATGCGTCTTAGCATGGATAACCTTTCTTTTAGGTTAACTCAAGTCTATGAGTATGGCTGTTAGTTTGGGACATTTGTTCCTATTAGGAGGGTAAAATTTCAATATTTGAAGATATATTTTTGTGTGTTAGTATTAATTAATAGGTTTTACAGGGGTATTGGGGGTGTTTATTTTTGTTTGAGTGTTTTCAATAAAACAAAAGATTTTATCAGATGTGACATAGGCTCAAATGGATTTGACAAGAAACACCTATACAAAAGTTCAACCTGCCAAACAGTGTATGCATGTAACACAAAAGCTGGAACTAGACATTTAACAAAACGCTGTTATACATAAAAGGTAGGAGTAATGACTTTTTAATACAATGATGCTTTCTGTAACATCTTTAAATGTCAGTGGTCTCACAGATAAATACAAAAAGAAAGAGTAGTGAACTATATTAAAAATGTACAGTGCAAATAGCTATGCTACAGGAGACACACTTGGAAAGAGCTGAACATGTGAATTTGATAAAGAAATATTTTCAGGATAGTTATTCCACAGAATACTTAGGACGGACAATACAGTTACAACTGCTGAATCCTACACAAATGCACTCTATAAGCACTTACACAAGTGCATGGATCGTGCTATCCCAAACAGAACCAAGACGCTATCCTCCAAAAAAGGAAGCCAATCTGGTGGTCCCTTCCCATAAACAAACTGTACAACAGAAGGAAGAAACTGTTGCAAAAGAGAGTAAAATCCCATGAGTGGAAGAGCTCCCTGGTCAGCCTCAGTAAGAAGCTGAGATCCCTTATAAGATCCTCCAAAGCTAGCTACGAAAACAAAATCGCCACTAATTCTAAGGACAACCACAAAGCATTCTATAGCTATGTCAAGAATCTTGATGACAACACCCAGATCTGCTCTGAGTTACAGCACAATGGCACGAAAATTACAGAACCAACTGATATTGCCAACATCCTGGCAGATAGGTTCAGTGCTAACTTTACCCCCCACCCCCTAAAGGGCCCATATGTATACAGGAAGAATGCAGAGTCCCTGTAATCACAACTACGCAGTAAAAGCTGCACTCTCTAAAGCCAAAACCACAGCATCCATGGGACTGGACAACATCCCAGGCTGCGTTTTACACGAACTTCAGAACAAACTGGCTCCCCACTTAAGCACCATGTTCAATAATAGCCTCGTATCAGGCTTTGTGCCCACTGAATGGTCCACAACAACAGTTAACCCACTCCACAAAGGGGGAGCCACCAATAATCCTGGGAACTATCGACCTATTAGCCTGATGAGCCTGGTCTGCAGGGCCATGGAACGTATCATCATGGAACTCATAAACAAAGACATTGGTAACCTCCAAACTCTGGATCCCACCCATTTTGGGTTTGTGAAAGGCAGATCATGCCTCCTGAACTTCTTTGAGGCAGTCACCAAAGCCATAGATGAGGGTAGGGTAGTTCACACAGCCTATCTTGACCTCGCCAAGGCTTTCAACATCATCCCCCATTCTGGAATTATAGCTAAACTCACTAAACTAGGTATAAATCCCTACGTCACAAGATGGGTTGTCAACTGGCTCACTGACAGAACCCACACTGTAAAAGTTGCAGACTCCAAATCTGACCTTAAAGCAGTGACAAGTGGAGTACCACAGGGTTCCATCCTGGGACCTCTCCTGTTTGGTATCTACTTCTCTGAAGTACAGGCTAACACAGAAGGCCTCTGGCTAATGAAGTTCGGAGATGACTGCAAACTAGGAGCCATAGTCAAGTCCCCATATGATGTGGACATCCCACAGAAGGGCCTCGCTGAGACAGATGCCTGGTGTCAGAGCCATAGCCTCAAGCTCAATGCCAAAAAGTGCAGTGTCATCCCCTTTGGTAAAAACTCTGTACCCATGAACTACCACATAGGCAGCAATCTACTTAACACCGAATGTGTGATAAGAGACCTTGGGACCAAGGTGGACAGTAGTCTCTCCTTTGATAGTCAGATTGCCACAGTAGTCAGGAAGTCCTTCTACATGGCACACCTCATCATAAAAGGGTTCTCATCCAGGAAAAAAGAGGTCATTGTTCCCCTCTACTCGACACTCATTAGACCCATTATAGAGTACAACACCCCTTTTGGAATGTACCTCACAAGACATCTACAGCAGCTGGAAAGGCCACAGAAGTACCTCACAAAGAGGATTACTGGCCTCAAACAAATGCCCTACACTGACTGCCTCAAAAAACTCCAGCTTACCCCGTAGCATATCGCCTACTCCAAGGTGATCTCTGCCTAACATATAAAGCTATATCAAACCCAGAGCTGTTGGACATGCTACACCTAAAGAAATCCCAATCCCTCCAAGCTACATGCTCTAGGGACCTAAACCTTGTCACCACAATAAACAGGACATGTTGGAGGGATAGATTCCTGTCCCAGAGACTTCCCATACTCTGGAACAGGCTACCCATCTATGTCAAGCAAAGTTCTTCATTAGCACTCTTCAAGAAAAATCTTAATGAGTGGATGGGAAATAGGAAATACACCCGGCGGATCACTTTTGTGTCTCTGCTCGACAGTGGCACAGGAAAATAACTTTCTTGGGTGGCGTAAGCCAGGGAACCTTGTTGGCTAGACTTATGTAGGCCCTTGGGCCGATAGCCTAGTACCTACCTATGAACCTATGAACAAAGGAAAAGAGGAGTACTTATATTAATTGCAAGAGGAGGTCCCATAGTCATAGAAGAGAATAAAAAAGATAATAATGGTAGATTTGTAGTACTAATGGGCTACTGGCAAGGGGGGAGCATTACATCCGTATGTATTTATATTCCACCTAAAACTGCTATAATGGGGCTTAAGAAAATTCTGGGAGAAATAATCAGCTTTCAGTAAAGAACATTACTTATAGGTAGGGGCTAGAATTTGATTTGCAGCAGTGATGACATGTCTGGGGGGCCCAGAAGGGAAAGTATAGCAAAGGGGGGGTAGACTTTTGAAGACATTTATGAAAATATTTGGCATGGAAGATGTGAATTCTGTACTAGGAATTCAGAGTGATTTGCATATTATTTCCCAAGATGCAAAAAACTGGGCTAGGCTTGACAGAATTTACATTTCACAGGAACATGTGCACTTAATGAAGGTCTTGATACGCACCCAATAACTATTTCAGATCACACGCCAATAATAACTAAAATAAAAACACAGGGTAATGAAAAAAAATGAGACACTGGCACTTTCTCATCTATCGGTTGAAAAGAGAGGAATTTAAGGAATGGGTAGTAGAAATTATTCATGATTTATTAGAGAAGATAGAAATTTCTTCTGAAAATATAGCCAGGAAATGGGATAAAATTAAAGTGAAGTTTAAAAATAGGGTAGAAATAAAAGAAAGGGAAATATGGCTAAGAAGTAACAAGATCATTATTTAGAGGGACTGACAAATGTTAAGGTATTGTAGAACAGGGGGAATCTCACAGAACAAGAAGAGGAGCAATTGCAGAATGCTAAACAGAAAATAAGGGATTACCTTAATAATATGCATGAGTTTAGAAAGATTACTGTTAAACAACTGTTTTTGATAATAACTATAGAGCACAAAACCTTTAGCACAACAACTCAGGCAACAGAAAGTAGAAAGGGCTGTCCCCAAGCTTAGGGAGCCTATAACAAAAAAGGTAACAAGAGATCCTGTAGAGGTATTAAAAATATTTTGGAAAATACATAAAAGTCTGTATAAAGCAGAGAAATGTGGAAATCAAGAAAAGGTACAAATGGAAATGTTTATGGAATAATTAAATATGCCAAGGTTAGAGGTAGATGAGGCTCAATTACTAACAGTTAGTATAGGAGGAGATGAGATAAAAATTGTGATGTATAACCAATCTATAGGAAAATCTTCAGGAATAGATGGTATTACTGTGAAAGTGGGGAAGCTAGGAGGGAAAAAAACGATAAAGATCTGGAAAGTTTTGTTTAACGGTATTTTAAGAGGAGAAGTACCAACATCCTGGAAGAAAGTAGTGATATCTGTAAATACCTAAAGAGGTTAAAGATCTATCAGATCCAGCTTCATACAGGCCTGTTTCAATACTAAACCATGACTATAAAGTTTTTATGTCTATAATGGCTAAAAGAATAGGAAAAGTGATGCCAAAATTAATAGATATGGATGAATGTGATTTTGTGGAATAGAGGCAACATTTGACAACATTAACAGAACACCGATGATCCAGAGGGAAGCAGAATGTAAGAAAATATCACTGTTGTTGGTGGGTCTTGATGCAGAGAAAGCATTTGATAGAGTAAGCTGGGACTTTATGAGCAGGGCAATGGAAGTATTTGCATTCCCTGATAAAATTATAAGGTTGATTAGGAGGATATATGAGGAATCGGAGGCAAAATTTTAAGTTAGTGGGTTTTTCTCTGATAATTTCTGTTTACACAGAGGAAAGAGGAAGGGCTGTCCTCTTTCCCTTTTGCTAATTGCTTTATATTTAGAACCATTGGCAAAAAAATAAGTGGCTCAGAAATTCAAGGATATAATTGATATGGTAGTCAAGAAAAGCTGGTTCTGTTT
Source organism: Protopterus annectens (assembly GCF_019279795.1). Lineage (NCBI taxonomy): Eukaryota > Metazoa > Chordata > Ceratodontiformes > Protopteridae > Protopterus > Protopterus annectens. The sequence continues at coordinate 504,015,066 of NC_056746.1, read as the reverse complement.
GCAGATGATATTATTTTATACGTGACAAAACCAGAAAAAACATTACGGTGTTGTGGAAACTTTTTGAGACAGTTTCAATTTTTTTCAGGATACAAAATTAATGAAACTAAAGCAAAGGCAATAGCAGTAAATTATGTACCTACACACAAATTGGTTCAGCAATATACATATTTATGGGGACATGATAAAATGAAGGATTTAGGAGTATGGATTAAAAATTATTCTTGTTTGGCAGCTAACAATATGTGGAAAGTGACTAAACAAAAGCTTTATTATATGGATATGGATAGTAAGATATAAGCAGTTAAAATGTTTTTAGTCCCTTTAGTTTTATACACAGGTCAGGTATATTTTTATCAACCAGAGAAGTTGTGGATAGCAATTAATAAAGAGCTAAAATATTTTATCTGGGAGGGAAAAACAGCAAGTGTCAAGTGGGATAAGATGATTCTTTCAATAGAACAAGGCAGACTGGGATTAACCGAATTGAAGTGGTATTTCAGAGCTACACAGTTAAGGGTCCTATACATAGCACAAGCAGAAACCTGCAATTCAAAGTGGAAAGAGATGATAATTAAATGGGGGAAAATCTCAAGAAACAAGGAGAGTCGGGAAGTTTGGATGCAGATATTTAAGGAGAATAACAATAATCATACAGAATATTATATTTGTAGAGTAGCAGAAAGTATTCTAAGAAATAAGAATGGAGAAAGGAGATTTCTGTGGATAGGTATGACAGCAATTAGGAATACAGACAATAGGTAAGAGGGGGCTGGAATTTATTGGAGAAAACTGGCAAAAGAGCCAAGGTATTGGGAGCAAATAGAGAAGAGAAAGTTAATGGAATGGGAAGACACCAAGAATTTATTAGGACTGCAGGTAAGAGATTGCCTTCCCTATCAAGGATTGATATCAGAGTATAGACAAAGAGAAAGAAATAGGGGGCTTCTAAACAAAAGACCAGAACTGGCAGAGTTTTTAGTAGAATCTAGAACAGAAGCTGCCATAAAAAAATAAATAATTAGTACAGCATATAAAATATTGCATAGTAACTATAAGAATGAATCAGAGGAGGTTAGAAAGGATTGGGAACAGAGACTGGATGAGTAATTCACAAAGAAACAATGGGGAGATATATGCATGTCTGCCAAATATGCAACAAAATCTAGAAGATTTAGGATTTTGTCTTGGAAATGTTTACACAGATATTTTATATCCCAAGTAGACTCCATATAATTTTTCCTCAGGTAGGCAGCAACTGTTGGACGTCTGATGAGGAAGAAAGAGGTAATTGGGAACATACTTTCTGAGAGTGTAATGAGTTGGCAGACTTTAAAGAGTTCCTGCCAACTACTCTTTCGGAGATGCTGGGTGATCAGATTGCTGTGGCTGGGAAGGTGCTTTTTTTCTAAGCTATGCTACTGAATCGGAATTGCCTAGACATAGTAAGGCCTTGCTGAGTTTAATTCTGGTGGCTGCCAATAAAGCAATTACTAGAAAATTGAAATCAAAGTCTAAAACAGCTGTACTAGAAGTACTGAATATAGTAACAGAGATAAAACAACTAGAATTGGAATCGCTAAAAAGGGTAGGAGCAAATTGCATAGGAAAAAATGGGAAATTTGGGAACAATGCATACAGAGGAGGAATGAGGTTTAAAAGAATTCAGGGCTTGAATGAGCTATGTAATGTTTGACTGACAATGACTGGTAGATTATAAGTGATATATAATGTTTGCAACTGGGATTATGTCAATATGGTTTGTGATGTAAAATGTTTGCAGCTGGGATTATGGCAATATATTTTGCTTACATTTATATAAATGTATGATTGCCTATGTCATAAGTGACAATTTAATAAAGATCTTTCTTGTTTTAAAAAATGCATCCAGAAGATACCTTCCCAGACTCCACATCAACAGAATAAAAAACGAAATCAAGGACTTTGCATGAAAGGCAAACAGAAATTTTTTTGTAGTTAAGGAAAAAAAAAACAGAACTTTACAAGCCCTTACAGGCTTAGCGCATGTGCAGCATACATTACAGATACCCCAGACTATCAGGAGTCTGCAGAAGAGCACCAACGTCCATTTATACAATGGTATTATTTAAAAAAATAAGAATTTTCTTTATTAAATAATGCTATTGCATAATAGTAATAACTCACTCATTGGTGTGGGTATCACAGTATTTAACCATAGTTTGCTTTGTTTATTCATTCGGGCTTTGCCCTCATGATAAAACCAAACCAGCTGTGGGTAAATACTGTGACACCCAGACCCTTTCATAGATTATTGCTAAAATATGTGATAGCAACTTTCACTTCAGGGAGACAGTGTGTAGGGGTTAGAACTGCTGCCTCAATTCATGTTCTCCAGTTCAGTTCTTGATGTCTCTTTTTACACATAGGACATCAATAATATCAGAGACATTTGTTATAAAAACTGGGGAGTACTTACAGTGGACCCTAGTCTTAAGGAGGTTGTAGGTGAGAAACCCCAATTTTTATATAGGAATAGGATAAATCTACGTAATTATTATGTTATCCCAAGGACATTAATAGTAATGCAAGAGATTATTCACAAGGTGGCACTATACCATGTAATAGCTGTCATTTTTGTAGTTTTTAGATAGTAATACTAATTTCATACACCCTGTTACATCTAAATGTTGTTAGAGCAAGTTGCCAATCAGAACATGTATATTTAGCCAGGTGCATAGTATGCATCACATTTTATGTTGGTAAGACGGATAGACTAAGAGAAAGAATGAGAGAACATGTCTATAATATACGTATTAAATCTACTAAAATGCACTTTCTAAACATGTCCTTGACACTAATGAACAGCATAGTTTTAGATTTTTAGTGTTACAGGCTAATACACCTAGTCTGAGAGGTGGAGATATCAGGAACTTTATAGAAAGATGTGAATTAAAGTGGATCATTAGGTTGAGGGCCAATCAAAAACCGGGTCTAAATGATAAAATATCCATCAGACCTGTGTTAAAAAACAGGAAGTTAATGATTAGATGATAATGATTACTTTTATAATATACACATTAGTATTTATTTTATGATGAATTTTATGTGACTTTAGTATAGTCTATGATGAGTTTTCACAAGGGCATTTCTTAACACATTTTTGTATGAAATAATATTATTATAACTGATACATTCTTTATAATTAATGTATTTTTATAACCCATTTTTACAACTTATTTTTATACTGTTTACATTTGACTACTTGAAGATGAATTATTGAATTAGGCAATGTTTTTATGTATAAATATATAGTTGTTATATACGTTTTTAATGGACAGGATGTGATGTCAGTGTGATTGACTTAGTATGTGTATATATTTCAGTGCTTTTTAAGCAAGTTGTATTTGGTCTGAAGAAGCCCTCTTGGGTGAAAGCGCTAGCCACTTTGTTCTAAGAATAAACAGATTTTATTATCTGGATTCCGTGTTGCCGTTCTTTTGGATTTGCTGCATTGAAGCTTGCTATTTTGCTTATGAGGATTGCCTTATACAGCTGTGGTTTGCTCCTGTGCTTTTCGTTATTTTATCACATTTTCTGCTTCAGTTTCAGGAGCATTTGTTCCCTGGTAACATTCACTTTTGTTTTATTAAAGATCTTTCTTGTTTTAAAAAAAATACATCCAGAAGATACCTTCCCAGACTCCACATCAATAGAATAAAAAAAGAAATCAAGAACTTTGCATGAAAGACAAACAGAAAATTTTTTGTAGTTAAGGAAAAAAAAAACAGAACTTTACAAGTCCTTACAGACTTAGCGCATGTGCAGCATACATTACAGATACCCCAGACTATCAGGAGTCTGCAGAAGAGCACCAATGTCCATTTATATAATGGTATCATTTAAAAGAAATAAGAATATTCTTTATTAAATAATGCCATTGCATAATAGTAATAACTCGTTCATTGGTGTGGGTATCACAGGATTTAACCATGGTTTGCTTTGTTTATTCATTCGGGCTTTGCCCTCATGATCAAACCAACCAACTGTGAGTAAATACTGTGACACCCAGACCCCTTCATGGATTATTGCTAAAATATGTGATAGCAACTTTCACTTCAGGGAGACACAGTGGTGTAGGGGTTAGAATTGCTGCCTCAATTCATGTTCTCCAGTTCAGTTTTTGGCTAGGGTGACTTCTGTGTTGAGTTTGCGAATTTTCCTTGAGCTCATGTGGGTTTTCACCAAGTGCTTCGGATTCCTCACACTTGCCAAATACAAGCCATTGGTAACGGATAATCCTTTAAACTGCCCATAGGATGCATGTTATTTGTGAATAAGTGTGTGTTCTTTTATGGGTACAGGCCTTGCACCTAGTGACTTCCAGCAGTGGCTCTGGCCCCTCTTAACTTTGCAATGAAGTAAACAGGTTATCAAAGAATGAATGAAAGAATGAACTTGGCTTATACTGTCAATAACTTCTTTTAAGACAGCAGATGCTTAGAAAAAGAAGCTCATCATTAAAAAAAAATAATGCCCGCCTATGAGTGCAAGAACTTTAAATGAAGCCAAAAATAATGGGAGGAGAATAAAGGCCCAAAATCAGAGGCAGATTTTAAATATTGTTCTTATAAATTTGGGGACTTGTTAGAAAGTGGGTTTTGCATTAGTAGGCATTTTCAGAAGGATACAAAGCCTGAAACTCAAATATATGTCATTCGTTAGTGGCTTCAGTCCTCAAAGTATTGCTAGAAAACCACAATTTTTTGAGAACCTGAAATATGAGGCAAACATCTCGACAGTTGAGAGGTATGATACAGACTAGTAGCTACCAATATGACTGTTTCACTCTGTCAAGGTAAACTGTAAGTTAAGTGCCACAAAAAAAAAAGAAAGAAAAAAAACTCATACTGGTGTTGAGCTGCATTGCTAAGATTTGTTGAATAGTCCATAGGTTGTATAATAGTTTCCAATTAAACCCCCCAACACATACACACACTTATCTGGCAAGTATACTCTCTCTTGGGTTAGAAAATGATTCAATGATCTATTACAATGCTGAAAAATTACTTTAATGCACTATTGCAAATTTCACCTTATTCGGTATTCTCAGTAAACCTCTTTAAAATAGCAAAAAAAAAAATTACTTTTAATGTTCTAAAAGCAGTGAGCTTCAAAAATGTACATTTCAGGCAAAGTCAAGTTAACAAGTTTAACCACCTAGCCAGAATAACTAATGTAACCTATTCAGAATAACTCATATAAGTCAAATAAGTTGCTGTGGAAATAGTGCTAATGTGAGTGGGAATGTTGCTGCAGTGAGAAAAACCGAACGTGTTGTTAATTGTATCACTTTGTGAAGGAAGAGGTTACTTTCACTTTTTATGGGAAAATCGGTTTATTAGCTTGAGCCTTATTTGGTGCGTGTTCTTTTCTTAGCATAACAAATACCGTATTATTTCTAGTCAGAGACATTTTACTAGCACCTCTCTGAATTGGGGGAAGAGTTATTTATTATTTTACCATTGAGATCAGTGGAACACCCCAGCAAACAAGTATGACTAAAATAAAAAATTACTTCCATTTATTTACTGAGAAAGTCCATCTGGGTCACAAATAACCGTGTTTCCAGAAAAGGCCCAGGGAAAAAAACTGCATCAGTTTACATACCTCTCAACTGTCCAGATTTTTGCAGAATGTCCAGATTTTAGCCTAATATTTTTGGTCTGTTCCTCATAAAATGTATGGTTTTCTGGATTTTTGTGACGAATAAGTAAGAACTGAAGTCATTATATGACAGGCATTTGAATTTCAGAATTCATATCCTTCAGAAAATGCATGGTAACACAAGACTTTGCATTCTATCAACTTTCTAAGGACAATATTTAAAATTTGTCCCCCCATTATTTTTGACTTTGTCCAGATTTGTTGTGCCCAGAGGTTGAGAGCTGATCAGTTTACATACATTAAGTGACACAGCTGATATACATCAATTTGCTCTTTTGTATATTTAACAAAACATTAAGACAACAGTAAATCTAATATAAATTACAACTAGAAAGGTATACACATAAATTCAGTTACAAAAATAAATATTTGAGACAAATCAAATGTATTATATCATAGGAGTATTAATAAATGAAGGAGAAGGGAACAAAAATCTTATGGGAAAACCTTATTTATCAGGTCTAGAACTGTCTGGTTGTTATTCTTTTTTAGTACCAGAAATAGAATATAATAACCTGCTCTCAAACACGTTTAGCATCTCTCTTCACAGTGTCCCTAATGCTGAACCTCTTTAACACAACACCAAGGACAGTGTAATCAATGCTGCTAAACCTGCATTACAAAGCTGCATGGTATTAGTAGTGGTGACACACTCAACAGTCCCTTCATCAGCATTCAGCTATATCTGTATGTCATGTCTAGAACTGCTAAATACCACTGGGATAAGACAATATCAGAGGTAGGTTAGAGTGTAAAATAAGCCCTAATTAAATGGTGGATGCTGATGGCCTGCTCTTGCAGGGTATGAATTAGTTACAATCTTCCACAACTAAGCATAATAGCCTCATTTATCACTTCCTTCATAATGAACTTCTTCCATCCATCAGATCAAAAGACATTTCTGACAATGATATCAAAGCAGATTTTGTCTATGTAGGCTTTACTTTGACATGACTGGACTTCCTTCCGTTTCTACACAAACACATAGAAATGGTGATTACAGATCTAGATTAATGTAGGCATATAGCCTGTGATACACTGGTACTAACAATTCTAACCTAATTAGTAAGCCTCACTTTCTTAACATCTTTATTTTCCAAGGGAGGGCACCATTCATCAAACTAAACAAGGTGTTCAGGCCCTGATATGAGGTTCAGTGGGGAAAGACTGAGAGTTGTGAGGGGGTAATACCTTCCCAGACACCAGATCAATAGAATTCCTACAGCACACTGACAGCAGTTTGCCCTAGCGACTATAGCGACCATAAACAAAACCATAAAACTTAACACATACTCAAGCGGGGGCAATGCCCATGCACCTCCCTAATGCGGGGGGCTGTGCCCCTCACACCCCCTAACAAAATATACCAACTCCGAAACTGCACTACAGTGTGGAAAAGGGAAAATTCCAGATGGTGGCCAACTATTGGTTTGCCCTAGGAAACTTTTCACTTAAAATGTCAGTCGATAAATAGTGTTTTCACTGAACAGGTGTTCGCCAAATGAGCATTCACTCATTTGAGTTTTGACAAAATAATATAGACCCTTGGTAAGCCAGCTGGGTTTACATAAGTGCACATTAGTTCTGCAAAGCAAAAATAATAGCTATTTACTAATTACTAATGCCTGCTAACTCTAACCCTAACTACATGCCTTAACCTTAGAAAAAAAAACTTTCTGTAACATATCCATTAGACAAGACACTCAAGCACACACTGCAAACATCACCATACTTAAAACAGCCTGAACCAACTCGAATGATTCACCGCTGCTTCATACAGCAATCCATTGAAATACGTCTGCTGTTATCAAGATCTTTAGTAAGGCATAATTGCCTTATGGTCCATTTGGAATAACTCTAATGCTAGGCTGTTTTAAAAGTAGCCTAGTGATTGGAGGATGCCAATTTCTTTTTTTTTAACTTGCTCTTAAAACTCCTCGGAATTCTGAGCATGCATGGCTTTTCATATGCGAAAATCTGTGCCCCAAAAAAACACAGAAAGCTGGAAAGTCAACTATTATTTTGATTTAAAAATGATGGCTGACATTTTGACTTTAAAGTATATTGTTACACTTGCAAACAAATTTATTTCTGGATATACTCCTGATGTTAAAACAGCAACTGGTTTGGAAACAAAACAAAAATTACGACTTTTATTTTGATGTTTTAGTTTTACTGTTGACCCAATTTTTCATCATAACTATACTCACAAAATAATGTCAAGTTAGGCACTGGCAGTAATTTACACGCACATGCAAAGCATTCTGGGTAATCAAGAGCACCATACTTCTTTTGAGGAATAGCCTCTTACTTACATTATGGTTTCACTAACAGAGTATCAAATGTGTAAAATATTCAAGGATGGGTTTTCCACCTGTGAGAAATGACTGACAGATCATTTTCCAAGGATATAAAACTCCCTTTTTACAGCACCTAGCATGTAAAAATGGTAGCTTAGACAGTAATGTAGATAGTAGGTAGTGAGGGATTGTGGCTACACTCTTTCATGATGTCATATTAGACATTTTAAGTTTCAAGAACATTGTCAAGGGTCAGCACTTATGAATTAAATTAATTCTGAAAACAGCACACTATTTGCCACAAGCAGTGTAAAATTTGATATAGTATATGGTAAGGAGATTACTCCCATTACTAAGGGTTGGTTATTTATATTTGCAAAGGAAAGTGTAACAAAACACTTTAAATAAAATAACTGGAATATCATTTATTTTTTTTATTGGAGGGATGCAGCTCCACAGCCAGTACCATAAACTGCAGTTGATGAGCAGGTCACCCTAGTTATTATGAGATGATTATTAAATGAGATCAGCTAGCTTTTTCAGCTAAAACCAAGGCATCTTAAACTTCAGTTTTCAAGTTTTGATGAACTTTCAAAATACTAAAATGGAATTTTTCTTGTTTTAAAGGGTTACCAGTATAAGTTGAATAATATAAGGGTTGTTATAAGCTCATTAAAGTGAATTCCTGGAATTTAGCTAAACCTCTAAAACATTTTTCAGCAACTGAGGACGGGAGCAGGGTAACTACACTTTTCAGTTGTGTGTTCAGGGGAGTGCATTTTGGAAGCTGTTGTACAAGTTTATGTACAATTCCAAAAATCCTGGTTATGTAGCCTTCTCTGGTGGCATGAAGTGTTATAGCTCTAACTACAGCCTAGGACACTTGAATTTGACTAGTGGCTCAGGTGTTTGACTAGTGGCACAAAAGTGCCCACTGTGATGGGAGGGATAGTGGTTCATGGATGGCCCATCACAATGTGGGGGGTTGGTGACAAGAAGATGTGCGCATGACTTCCCAAGCTGGTGATGGTAGCAGCAATCAGTGCATATGAGGGATCATGCATGTTTGCATTAACAGGGAGCATAGGCAGCAATTGTGGTGATGCAAATGGTCATGACACCACTGGAGCAGGGTTAGGCCAAAATAAATTGTTCTTATTACCAGGTTGCAAGTCAGTAAGAGTACACAGCATCCTCATGGCTGTCTGGATGACAGCCCCCTTCAGACAGAGGTAGCATCTGGTCCAGGGAAGGCTTGATGTCACCAGGTATGGGGCATTAACAATACAAAATAAGCCCTGGCTAAGCTTTTTCACACCAGTTTAAGTTGTGCTGTAACAGTTAATTTAGAGTTAATCACAACTGAGCACAATCTTATTTATCAGTGCAAATACATATTATCTTTACTGTAGATTTTTCTGAGAATCTCTTTTTTAAATACATTTCTAATAATAAAATTAAAGTTGTTGATAAAGAAGTTTCTAATAATAAAATTAAAGTTGCTGTGGGCTTCCTAGTCTTTACACACACACACACACACACACACACACACACACACACACACACACACATGAACTAGAACTACATATGTAACTCTAGACAAGTACTAAAATTAATTTGCAAACTGTTAAGCCTGTTATATACATGGCATACAGCTCTTCCTTTATGCATCTGGGTGTATACAGGAGGGATTCCACTGTATCTAAAAATAGCAAGTTGGCTATGTTTGTTCACTTTTTCAATTTCCATCACAATCAGCCATCAGCATTGCCCACAATAAGTGGTAGTCTGGGCAGGATGTGTGCGATAACAACTAATCATTGGCACATTGGTACAGTGAGTAGTGCTGCCATCTCACAGCTCTTGGTTCTGTAGTTGAGTTTTTGGCTGTATGACTGTAATTTTTCCTGTGTAGAGTCTGCGTGTATTCTTTGTCTCTGTGTGGGTTTTATTCTTGTGTTTTGGTTTTCTTCCCTGATCCTCAGCTGCATAATGCATTGCTTTGGCCACTTGTGGTTTTGCTTTCATCCTAATCTAACAGCACAAGGTACAGAAATGATAACTATCCTTTCTTAGAGGAGGTAGAAAGGAATGTGCTATTTATGGATAGGATTTGTATATCCTTGGAAGCATTTTTTTCTCTCTTTATTGGTAACTATGATTTTGTTAGAATTGAACATTAAGGTTTAGATGCAGTTTATTTTTCCTTGGGAAAAAAGTCTGAATTTCTTTCCTTAGTCATGATTTTTGTTTGGACCACCACTGAATCAAAGGATTTGAATAAAGTTTTTAAGATGTACCTCAGAGCATCTAGAACCCCATGCCTCTGAGAGCCTAGTGGCCCCCAGACAGACAGATCAATTCAGTTACTTCCTTTGCAATTATTACAGTGGTGCACCAAGCAGTTACTGTGTACTAAAAGGATGGTATAAAAAGCTAAAAGGTAAGACAAAATATGAAAAAACAAAAAAAAAAGCAATCTATGTGGATAGTGTGGGGTGGGGCCATGATGGGGAAACAAGGGAGTAGCACTGGGGAGGTGTAGGAGGGAAAAACAATCAGCTGTATTAAAAAGTCCGCCAAAAAAACACCACTGTTGAGCAAAAAAAACTTTATCCATCACAAAGCTTTCAGGTTATACACCCTTTCTCAATGCTTAATACAGGTCCATTCAAAATAATCATTTATATATGAGCCTAAAACAATCACATGACATGCAGCCCAAAGGTCATATGATCAAAAAACTTCAAAAATACATTTTTACTCAAGCATATATATATAGAATAAAAATATAAAAAATATAAAATATATATATATATATATATATATATATATATATATATATATACACATAAAGATAGAAACTATACATTAATATAAATCAATATGCATGAAGAAGATGTAAAGAAATATACATATGTATGTTTATAAAACATCATTCATTTCACTTCATTATTTCAGCCTAGTACGCTGTATTCTAACCAGTATAGGCTTTAAGGAAACAGCAAAATTTAGACCAGGCGGAACATCAGCTGATAATCTAATGATCCATTCAAACTCTCTTATTTCTAGAGAATTTCCTATATCACCACCTCTATTTGATGTACAAACATTATCAATTACCCTAAACTTAAAACTATGATTTAACCCATATGTATTTATATGTTTAAACAAAGCATTATTCTCACATGCCCTTCTTATCTCAGATTTATGCTCTATTATGCGTTCTTTCAATTTTCTAGTCGTTTTCCCTACGTAGAAAGAGGAACAGGCAGTACAAGTTGCAAGGTATATTACATTATTGGTTATACAAGTACCTGATACGTGAAATATGAAAGTTTTATTTGTTGTCGGATGCACAAAGATATTATTCTTATGGACATTGTCGATATCATTATACATGATGTCACCACAACAGCTACAATTTCGACAACAAAATGTGCCCTTCCTCTCCAAATTATATGGGTGTTGCAAACCTTCTTTAAAATCCTTATAACATAACATATTTTTTAGTGTCTTCATGTTTCTATATGCAAATTGTGGCTTATTACCTAAAACTGCCTTAATCTCATTGGATGCCATTAACACCATCCAATATTTATTTATAACACTTTTGACTGAGTATGTCATAATGTTAAAAGATGTGACATATCTCAGTTTTCCATCCCCCAACAAAACGTGATCACTATTACCTATAGACTCATCACATGATAGAAAAATAGGTTTAAAAGTAGTTTGCCTGTTATTTACTACTTCATTCCTCACATCTGTCAAGAGGTCAATCCCATAACCACTAGCTACAAACTCTCTACATGTATCACCCATTTGATTTAAGAAACATAAATCGTCAGTATTTAATCTACTTATTCTAGCTAACTGTGCCTTAACGACACCTCTAAATATGTGGGGAGCGTGCATACTAGACCCATGTAGGTATCTCCCCGCATTAACCTCTTTTTTATGCATGCTTGTACTAACCTTACCATCCTGAATTCCTATGTTAACATCCAAAAAACTTATCAAATTATTGGAAAATTCTATTTTAAACTTCAAAAAAGTAGTGGTACTATTCAGATACGACAGATATTCAGATAATTCAAGGGCAGACCCTTTCTAAATTAAGAAACAATCATCTACAAATCTTTGGTAAAAACATACATTTGAATTCAAAAAGATGGTACCATTATATATGTAGGTCTTCTCCCATTGATACAAGACCAAATTTGCATATATATTCGCTACCGGTGTGCCCATTGCAATACCAGTTAGCTGTAAATAATATTGTTTATTGAACAAAAAAACATTATTGGACAACACCATATCTAAAAGAGAACAAAGATTCTCAATGTGTCTAGACGTAAAAGTAGAATATTGGACTAAAAATTCACGTATTGAGTTGACCCCATAGTCATTCGGAATGACTGTGAATAGTGAAGAAATGTCCAATGTTACTAATAATAAATTACTTTTAACAATATCAATTCTACCTAGATTTTCATACCATTGTTTCAATTTCAGTAGAAAGTCTGTAGTATCCTTCAAGACAGTTTCACATTTAACCAAGAAGGGTTGTAACTGCTTCTGTAGATATACGGAAATAGGTTCCGTTACCCAACCATTACCCGAAATTATGGGCCTCATTGGTGGATCAACTTGGGATTTATGAATTTTCGGTATCCCATACAACTGAGGTATCATGGAACAAGGGACAGTAAAAAAGTGAAATAGATCTATATCTATGTCACCAGAAAGCTGCAGCTCATAAATACACATATTAATATAACTAATACATTTCTTTACATCCATATATGATATCACCTTAAATGCTGTAATATCAACTAGTAGATTTGAAACAGATAATATGTATTTTGCCCTATCCATTATCACAGTAACACCCCCTTTATCCGCCTGTTTAATTACTATATCTGAATTTAATTTTAGATCTTTCAATGCTAGGAATTCAGGGTATGATAGATTATAATTCTTCCTAACCTTTTTACTATTATATAAACATCTTAAATCTTTTTCACACAGATTATAAAATGCTGTTAAGACAGGTACATTAATTGGTATAAAAGTACTACGTCTCTTACAATCAGCTCGTGTATAAATATCATTCTTAAATACTAATTTCAGACTTACATTTCTTATAAAATGTTTAAGGTCCGTACTAGGCTGAAATAATGAAGTGAAATGAATGATGTTTTATAAACATACATATGTATATTTCTTTACATCTTCTTCATGCATATTGATTTATATTAATGTATAGTTTCTATCTTTATGTGTATATATATATATATATTTTTTTTTTATATTTTTATTCTATATATATGCTTGAGTAAAAATGTATTTTTGAAGTTTTTTGATCATATGACTTTGGGCTTCATGTCATGTGATTGTTTTAGGCTCATATATAAATGATTATTTTTAATGGACCTGTATTAAGCATTGAGAAAGGGTGTATAACCTGAAAGCTTTGTGTTGGATAAAGGTTTTTTTGCTCAACAGTGGTGTTTTTTTTGAGGTGTAGGAGGGACCAGTGTGCAGTAGGGATCCCCTAGGGCTCTATTTTAACTAAATCTGGCCCTGTTGATTGCTGTCAGGCATCTGAGATGTATATAGTCAATAAAGTAGATAGAATGAGTGGGTACTGTGGCAGCCTGTGAATGAAAGTCACTGATCCTATCTGATGTTTGATCACAGGTAATGGTCATTGAACTGACATAATATAGCCCCCTCCCCCATTTCAGTTACTCTACCCATTCAGTTGTTTCCTGCATGCCCCCTTTGCCTTAAAGTCACCAGTCACCACTGGCACACACAGAATTGTACATGCATTAATAAACACACTGCGTCAAGACATATTTGTTTATTATGTTTTGTTGACTGTGTTACTTCCACTAAGTTCGTCCCTATGTCTTGTTTTCAAGGGAAACCCAAGGTGATAGTTATACTGACTAGGGGAAATTTGGCCAGGATACTGGATAAATTCCCTTCTCTTTTCATCCATGTCAGCACTTATGTCAAGAAGGCTGCTGGGAGGTGGCTGTGACAATGGAGGTGACAAGGATTTCGGCATGTAAGAAGCAATTATTCCTGATTTAGGAAGCAATTTAGGTTACAGAAATTAAAGAAGGAGGTTTCAATTATACCATTTCAGTTAAAATTATGTTGCAAGGGCAACTGCAGTGCATATCTCTTAACCTCTTAGAGCAAGAAATCTGTATGAAGCCATAAAAAATGGTGGGTCAAAGGCCTAAAATAGGGATAATTTTTAAATATTGCTCTTACAAACTTGGAACGTTGATAGAATGAAAGGTTTTGCATTAGCATAAATGTTCTGATGGGTATGAAGTTTGAAACTCAAATGCCTGTCATTACTTTCTGAATTCAGTCCTCAATTATTAGCCAGTGATTTGCCATAAAAACAAAATGTTATGGGGAACAGACAAAAAATATGCAAAATTCTGGACATCCTGTGCAAATCTGGACAGTTGAGAGCTATGACTGCAGGTTGGCAGAGAGGTAGCATGGGATAAGGCCAAGACGTGTAGTACTGTATGTACATATAAATATTTCAGGCATGGGCAATAACACCCTTCTTGCCTGCAGATATACCAAAACAATCCCAATAATAAGTGCCCACGCTTTTTAAAAAAAAAAATCTAAATTACTGCCTGCTTTAATATAATTTGCTAGTATATTTCAGTCATCAGCTACTCTTTCAGAGAACCAATGAGTACATCTCTCATTCCTATATAATGTCCTACACAGGTCTTCTGATGTTTCTTTACTACTGTTTGATAACCCCAAGCATTTCCAAAGATAGTGGCCTCTAAATACTTTCATTGTCTACTCTCCCTTCTCTCCTTCTTGCCTAATAAACCTAGGTAATTAAGCCAGTTTAAAACAACAGACTCGAACAGAATCCAAAGTGATAGCCTATGAATTACTTGCTATCATATCTACCTTGTTTGTAACTTGCCTTTCATTTTCCCATGACTAAAGTTTGTACGAAACTCTAAAGCATGTATAGATATGTAACTCTGTATTACACTGTATATAATGCTATCTCTTTTTTACACTGTGATAGGTTCACCTGGGCTGTGCCTGTAAATGGCCCACCAAAATCAGTGTACTTCCCCAGTAATCAAATATAAAATACAATAAGTTAACCTGTGTTGTCACATGAGTCTGGACAGAGACACTTTCTTATAAAAAGCCAGAGGCCAGATATCCCAGAATATATCAAGCTGTGAAAAGGCTTCTGTTGTAAGACAATACCACGTGTTCAGTCCTCAGATAAATCAAGCTGTCATATCTATCTTCCCCTCATCCAGCTGACTCACCATTCTACTGAACTGGTATGGATGCTAGCAACAGAAAATGCAGTCAGCTGGCAGGTTTTCTTCCTTGCCTAGCTTAACAGCCATAATTACAGATCTCCAGCATATTTGTTTCTTTTCAAAAAGTGTCACAGAATAGAGAATCATCTATTCTGTACCAGATTTTCATTGTTGTTCAAATGTTTTGCCCTCAGTCCCCAGGCCCATCTTCGTCTGATATGGCTGGAGATTTTATGTCCTTTAAAGGATGCCTTTGAGCAAGTGGCTTATTAAGAGTAGAAATAAGGTCTATTTTTCTTGTTTTGACTTGTACATGAGTACAAGGACAAAATGATTGACTTCAACAATTTGCTAAGCTTCTGGTGTCATTCTAAGGGGATCCAGTATCTCTCTGCCTGGGATGACATGGTCAACAGACCACGATGCTTTGCCAGAGATGGCCTGCACCTGTCGCCCCTGAGATTCCAGATACTGGCTAAGGCTCTTCACACCCCTATAGTGCCTTTTTTAGGCAAGGTTCAAATGACAAATTCACCACCATAACAGGAACAGGCAAGCAAAAACTGAGGGTAATGCTACTCAATGCTCGAAGTCTAAATCTCAAAATGCACTCACTCGAGGCACTCCTTAAAATGGAGAACATCGATATCTGTGCAGTGACTGAGACCTGGTACAAGGCTCTAGAGAGCACCCCTGCATTACCAAGCTATAACTCATACCACACTTTTCGGCCATCTAACCTGGACCAGACCACCAAAGGTGGAGGTGTGTCCATATTCATTAAGGATATCCACAACTCCAGGCTAGTTGTGCAGCATAATGCATCTGAGGTTATGCAAGTGCAACTAACTCTGGGCAAAACTGCAATCCAAATTGCAGCTTGCTACAGATCCCCCACCATGCCCCAGGATTCCCACTCCTCTTTTCTTGATATACTGGAAAATATTAGGGTTCAACCCAACACCCTAATAATGGGCGATTTCAACTACCCCACCATTAACTGGGAAAATATCTGGAAAATATCCTATGTAATTCCACTTCAAAAAGGAGGCAGCTCTACTGAATTCTCCAATTATAGGCCAATAGCTATACTCTCTCCACTTGCAAAGATTATGGAAAAATGTATTCATAGACAGCTCATGCACCACCTAATCCAAAATCGCCTTATGGCAGACACTCAGCATGGCTTCCGTCCTCATCACAGCACTACTTCAGCCCTCCTAGCCTTTACTAACACCATAAACCATAATCGCAACAATAATTATATATCCTCAGCCCTCTTTTTGGATCTTTCGAAGGCATTCGATATGGTTGATCACCAACTTTTAATCCACACCCTGCAAACATTCTGTCTAGATACTGGAGCCCTCCAGTGGTTTCAATCCTACCTGAATGGTCAACAGCAGGCTGTCCTCTGGCAGAACAAACTCTCTAACCTTCTACCTAACACCCTCGGAGTACCACAAGGCTCTATACTAGGGCCCTTGCTGTTCTCCATCTTCATTAACGACCTTTATACTGTCATCCCAAAAGTCAGCTGTATCCAATATGCTGATGACTCTACTCTGATTTGCTCAGCCACATCTCCAGTAGAGTTATGGTCAGTTACCCAGACCACCTTTAATACAATAGAAAACTGGCTTTCTGAACATCGTCTGATCCTAAATCCCAAAAAACTAAAATGCTGTTATTTTCACCAACACGTAGGTCTACCGCTTTCACCTTTACCATAAAATCAAATGATGGCACAATAATCTCCCCTGACCCATCTACAAATCTATTAGGTGTCATCATAGACAATAATCTCAAATTTGACCTACATGTTAACCAAACTATCAAAACCATCAATAAAAAAATAGGGTCACTTTACAGAATAAAAGCCTTCCTAACCCCTCCAGCTAAAATTGCCATATCTCGCTCTCACCTTCTTTCAACCCTTCTGTATGCATCCCCTCTACTCTCGAATTTGAACAAGACTGTCCTTAACAAACTCTCAATTTGCTACAACCACATTGCCAGGTTTGCCACTGGGCTGCCTTTTAGGACACATCATTGCATCAATCTAAATCAGCTTGGTTGGCTTGAACTACCTAGCCTAATCCAGTATAACCAACTGATTATGGCCTATAAAATCCTCTATAATCCGGACAATACTCCTGCACTTAAAAATATTATCACCCCTATAACAATCCTAGACCTCTTCGATCCTCTAACAAACTACTAATTCAGACTAGCAAAATTAATAACACAGCCGGTAATTCTCTCTTTGCAAACTCTGTAAGTAGATCCTGGAACTCTCTTCCAGCTGATATTACCTTACTTTCCACCTTAGGTCAATTTAAAACTAGACTCAAACAACATTTGTCACTTAACTGGCTTTGTCAATGTATCAAGCCTGGCTAACTCTCTCTAGAATGTGTAAAAATCTGTTAACCAGTTTACTGTGTAATTTAATTTAATCCTGACTTGTGCTCAGGATTAACTGTAACCTGTGGAACTTGTTTAACTTGCTTACTTATGTAATCTTTGTAAATAGTCTGTTTGTAATATGTAATGCTGGTATTATGTAATGCTGTATCTGCTTACCCTTGGAGCTTTTCTCCCAGGGCCTCCGCTGAAAATGGACATGCATCCAGTCGGACTATCCCGGTCAACAAATGTAAAATAAAAAATAAAAAATAAAAACTACTCATGTACCAACTCCTTTCCTCAGCGCTTTCTGGAATTCATAAATTCCAATGCCCTGGATCAGCTTATCCACACCCCCACCAGGGTCAACAATATCCTAGACCTAGTCATTACCAACATGAGTGACCGGTGTTCCACACCTGAAATCAACTCCTCGATGGTCAGATCCAACCATAAGCTAATCACCCTAGATATCCGCATCCCACCCCCACCCACCATTAAGGAAACAACGGTAAAAAAATTTCTCCAAAGCCAACTTCATGCTTCTTAAGACAGAAGTGGTGAACTTCTTGACACCCATGCAGATGGACAATACAGTTACGATTGCTGAATCCTACACAAATGCACTCTATAAGCACTTACACGAGTGCATGGATCGTGCTATCCCAAATAGAACCAAGACACTATCCTCCAAAAAAGGAAGCCAATCTGGTGGTCCCCTGCTATAAACAAACTCTACAACAAAAGGAAGAAACTGTTGCAAAAGAGAGTAAAATCCCATGAGTGTAGGAGCTGACTGGTCAGCCTCAGTAAGAAGCTGAGATCCCTTATAAAATCCTCCAAAGCTAACTACAAAAACAAAATCGCCACTGATTCTAAGGGCAACCACAAAGCATTCTATAGCTATGTCAAGAATCTCAATGGCAACACCTAGATCTACTCTGAGTTACAGCACAACGGCACAAAAATTACAGAACCAATTGATATTGCCAACATCCTGGCAGATAGGTTCAGTGCTAACTTTACCCCCCTCTCACCCCCTAAAGGGCCCATATCTATACAGGAAGAATGCAGAGTTCCTGTAATCACATCTATGCAGGTAAAAGCTAAACTCTCTAAAACCAAAAACACAGCATCCATGGGACCAGACAACATCCCAGGCTGCGCTTTACACGAACTTCAGAACAAACTGGCTCCCCACCTAAGCACCATGTTCAATCATAGTCTCACGTCAGGCTTTGTGCCCACTGAATGGCGCACAGCAACAGTTATCCCACTTCACAAAGGGGGAACCACCACTGATCCTGGGAACTATCACCCTATTAGCCTGATGAGCCTGGTCTGCAAGGCCATGGAACGTATCATTATGGAACTCATAAACAAAGACATTGGTAACCTCCAAACTTTGGACACCACCCAGTTCGGGTTTGTGAAAGGCAGATCATGCCTTCTGAACCTGATCAACTTCTTTGAGGCAGTCACCAAAGACATAGATGAGGGTAAGGTAGTTCACACAGCCTATCTTGACCTCGCCAAGGCTTTCAACACCATCTCCCATTCTGGAATTATAGCTAAACTCATGAAACTAGGTATAAATCCCTATGTCACAAGATGGGTTGCCAACTGGCTCACTGCAGAACCCACACTGTAAAAGTTGCAGACTCCAAATCTGACTTCAAACCAGTGACAAGTGGAGTACCACAGGGTTCAGTCCTGGGACCTCTCCTGTTTGGTATCTACTTCTCTGAAGTACAGGCTAACACAGAAGCCATCTGGCTAACAAAGTTCACAGATGACTGCAAATTAGGAGCCATAGTCGAGTCCCCAAATGATGTGGACATCCTACAGAAGGGCCTCACTGAGACAGATGCCTGGTGTCAGAGGCATGGCCTCAAGCTCAATGCCAAAAAGTGCATTGTCATCCCCTTTGGTAAAAATGTTGTACGCTTTAAATACCACATAAACGGCAGTCTACTTAATGCCGAATGTGTGATAAGAGACCTTGGGACCCAGGTGGACAGTAGTCTCTCCTTTGATAATCACATCGCCACAGTAGTCAGGAAATCCTTCTATGTGGCACAGCTCATCACAAAAGGGTTCTCATCCAGGAAAAAAGAGGTCATTGTTCCCTTCTACTCGGCACTCATTGTAGAGTACATCGCCCCTTTTCGAATGGACCTCACAAGACATCTGCAGCAGCTGGAAAGGTCATAGAAGTACCTCACAAAGAGGATTACTGGCCTCAAACAGATGCCCTACACTGACCTTCTCAGAAAACTCCAGCTTTAGTCTGTAGCATATCGCCTACTCCGAGGAGATATCTGCCTAACATATAAAGCTATGTTAAACCCAGAGCTGTTAGACATGCTACACCTTAAGAAATCCCAATCCCTCCAAGCTACATGCTCTAGGGACCTAAATCTTGTCACCACAATAAACAGGACATGCTGGAGGGATAGATTCCTGTCCCAGAGACTTCCTATACTCTGGAACAAGCTACCCATCTATGTCAAGCAAAGTTCCTCATTAGCACTCCAAGAAAAATCTTGATGAGTGGATGGGAAATAGGAAATACACACTGGGGATCACTTCTGTGGCTCTGCTCGACAGGGGCACAGGAAATTAACTTTCTTGGGTGGCATAAGCCAGGGAACCTTGTTGGCTAGGCTTACTTAGGCCCTTGGGCCGATAGCCTAGTACCTACCTATGAACCTATAAGACAAGAGTCTAACACCTAATCCTGATGTAAGGCAGATGTTTCTCCAGTCAGCCTCATATGTTAAAAGTTTATTCTAAATAATTATGATAGTATGATGAATGTTTTAACTGCAGTTTCCTCTTGTGTGGAATAATCTGCTTTGTGTAATGTAATTTATTCCATTTCTCAGGCCACAACTCGTTGTTTAAAGTGTGTTTATGACTCTTTAGATACTGCATCCAAGGCTGTTGCCAGTGGTATTGTGTTGCAGAGATTTACCTGAATGCATTTTCAGAACCTGCAGGAAGATATAAAAAATGATGATTCTGAATTCTCTCTTGGACAGAGATTAGATTTTTTGTCCCTCTTCTGCAAAGACTATCAAAAATGTAATGAGAGAGGTTTACTGATTCAGGGAATCTCATAGATGTTTCAGCCCTCCTCTAAAATTTCCAAGGGATTTTCTGCTGCCTTATCTAGTTTTGGCAAGAAAATGTCTCAGCAGAATGCTGGTAAGCTGACATTTAAAAAGCAATAGTAGGAGCGTTCCAAAAAAAAAGCTGGAAACCCCCCTCCCATCAAAGGACAGTCAATAAGGCAGAATTACTGTTTAAGGGATTTTGTAACACCCTCCCCTCCTTTATCCCTTCCAGAAACCTGGAGTCCAATTCTGGATCTTACCTAAATCAGTTTGTGATAGTCCCAGATTCAAAATTCTTTCACTTTACAAACTGTTACCAATTCTTTCTCATTTGAACTTTTTAATAACCTTAGACTTAAAAGATGTTTATCACCATATTTGTATTCATCCAGATTTCAGGTGTTTCTTAAGATTTTGTGTGTCTGGATCACATTATCAGTTGTCTGCCTTACTTTTGAGTTATCCGCTGTTCCAAGACTATTCACAAAGTGTCTCATGTTATAAGCCATTGCAGGCTGCAGAGTGTCCACATTTTTCCATATTTAGACAACTTACTTATCTTTGCAGAGTCTTTTTCAGTGTCAGGAATCTCTCACTTGGATGAGAGATCTTCTACATAGGTTGAGATTCCAGCAGAACATTCTGACTCCACCACACAGGATTGTGTTTCTGGGGTGTCTGCTAGACACCTCAGTACAAAGAGCTGTTCTTCCATAGGAAAAAGTAGATCTGTATTTAGATCTATTCCAGAGGAATTTTCCATTCAGCCTTCAGCCTTCAGTCACAGTGAAGGAACACCCTATGATTCTAAGTCTCGTAGCATTCATGATTCTCACGATACCTCTTGCAAGACACCATATGAGAAAGCTACAGTGGTATCTTAAATTTCTTTGGTCCCAGCACCAGCATCCATTATCTTTCAAATTCCAGTTCTGGGATTTGTGAAATGTGAAATCGCGTGGTAAGACATCAAATATCCCTGAATCCAAGTCTCCCGTTCTCCTCTTCTCCTCTTCTCCCCTCCTACTCCAAAATAGTCAGTCATTACAGATGCCTTAGACTGTGCTTACGGAGCAGTATCAAGGGGATAATAGTGCAAGAACTCTGGGATAAGAAAGATGGACCAAAGCACATAAACATAAAAGAGATTGTAGGTCTTATCAAGACTCTCTTCAAGTGGTTACAGACAATATATACATGGTATATAAACAAGCAAGAGGGAACCAGATCTTACCCCCTATCCAGACTAGCCATGTTAGCATGGGATATAGTTTTACAATTAAATCTCACTCCACAAGAATGCTGCATTCCATCAGAGCAAAATGTGTGTGACAGACAAGCTGAGCAGGACAAAGGCAGACCCTCATGAATGGAAACGGCATTCTATAGTTATGTCAAGAATCTAAATGGCAATGCTCAGATCTGCTCTGAGCTTCAACAGAATGGCATTAAATATACTGATCCCAAAGATATTGCCAATAACCTGGCAGATCGATTTAGTGCCAACTTCACCCCCCTCTCACCCCCTAAGGGGCCCATCTTAATACCAAAAGATTGCCAAATTCCTGTAATCACAGCCACACAGGTAGAAACCGCATTCTCCAAAGCTAAGAATACAGCATCCATGGGACCAGATGACATCCCAGGCTGTGTACTACATGAACTACAAAATGAACTGGCACCTCACCTAAGTGTCAAGTTTAATCATAGCCTCACCTCAGGCTTTGTGCCCACTGAGTGGCGCACAGCTAGAGTTATCCCACTCCACAAGGGGGGATCCACCTTGGATCCCGGGAACTACCGTCCCATCAGTCTGACAAGCCTGATCTGCAAGGGCATGGAACGCATTATCATGGAACTTATAAACAAAGACATTGGCAACCTTCAAACACTGGACCCCACCCAGTTTGGGTTTGTGAAGGGCCGATCTTGTCTCCTGAACCTGATTGACTTCTTCGAATCAGTCTCCAGAGCTGTGGCCGAGGGTCAGGCGGTCCACACAGCCTATCTGGACCTCGCCAAGGCCTTTGACACCATCACCCACTCTGAAATCATAGATAAACTTATTAAGCTGGGCATAAATCCCTACGTCACTTGATGGGTTGCCAACTGGCTTACTGATAGAACCCAGACTATAAAAGTAGCCAACTCCAAATCCAGCTCCAGACAAGTAACAAGTGGAGTACATCAGGGTTCAGTCCTAGGGCCACTCTTGTTTGGCATCTACTTCTCTGAAGTACAGGCCAACACCAAGGGACTCTGGCTAATAAAGTTCACAGATGACTTCAAACTGGGAGCCATTATTGAATCCCCAAATGATGTGGATATTCTACAAAAGGGCCTTATAGAAACAGATGCCTGGTGCCAGAGCCATGGGCTCAAGCTTAATGCCAAGAAATGTATAGTATTCCCCTTTGGAAAAAAACATGTACCCATGAATTACCACATAGGTGGCAGTACACTAAACATCAAAAGTGTGATGAGAGACTTAGGGACACAGGTGGACAGTGGTCTCACTTTCGATAACCACATTGCCACAACAGTCATGAAATCCTTCTATGTGGCACACCTCATCACTAAGGGCTTTTCATCCAGAAAAATAGAGGTCATTGTCCCACTGTACTCATCCCTCATTAGACCCATTATAGAGTATAATGCCCCATTTGGTATGTACCTCACAAGAAATCTGCAACAGCTGGAAAGGCCACAGAAATACCTCACTAAAAGAATCACAGGCCTAAAGCAGATGCCATATGCTGCCCATCTAAAAAAACTCCAGCTATACTCTGTGGCATATGGTCTACTCAGAGGCAATCTCTGCTTAACATACAAGGCCATGTCAAACCCTGAGCTGTTGGACATGCTCCACTTAAAGAAATCCCAATCCCTCAGAGCCACATGCTCCAGGGATCTAAACCTTGTCATCACAATGAAAAAAACATGCTAGAGGGATAGGTTCCTGACCCAGAGACTCCACATACTCTGGAATAGACTGCCCATACATGTCAAGCAGAGCACCTCCTTGGCCCTCTTCAAAAGGAACCTTGATGATTGGATGGGAGATAGGAAATTCACCCTGGGGATCATGTCAGTTGCCCTGCTAGACAGGGGTCCAGAGAAGTAAATATTGTGGGAAGAAATTTCCAGGGAATTGTTATGGCTAGTCTTGTATAGGCCCTAGGGCCAATAGCCTAGTACCAACCTATGAACCTATGAACTTACGAAACTAGATCAAGGGGTCTTCCAAAATTTTATCTATCTGTGGGGAGTTCCTCTGGTAGATCTTTTTGCCTCCTCTCTGACCAATCAACTGGCAAAATTCTGCTTAAGGACTTCAAGTTAGAAGGCCTGGAAGACAAGTGCCTTTACTTTCCCTTGAACAGGAATGTTCCTATATGCTTTTCCACCCCTTCCACTGATATCTGATATTCAGAAGGAATCCCCAGAGATCATTTTGGTGATTTCCTTCTGACCCAGTTAACAGTGGTTTTGGAATTGGCCAGTGGCAGTTACCACAAGCTTCCTCACATACTGGATTGACTCACACAAAAAGAGGGGTGATTGATATATCCTGACCCCAATCAACTTTACCTGACTGGCTGGATTATAGGTTCTTAATACCTTTTAGCCACCTGTTTGCTGAGGACATGCATCAGGTAATAATAATGAAGGCAAGAAAACCTGCTATTAGAAAATCATATACAAGCAAATGGAAAAGGTTTTCTAGTTGGTGCCAACAAAATAACCAGTACCCATTCAGAACTAGTGTTTGTCTAGTTTTATATTTGTGTTAGTTACTGTCCTAAGGGCAATCATACGCCTCAGTCAAAGTTCGTTTGTTACCCATTTCCACATGTCTGCCATGGTTCTCCCTCTTTCAATGCAGTCTCTTGTGAAAATATTTTGAAAGGAGTGCTACTTAAGAAACCTACAAGAAATCCAGTGTCTCCTCCTTGGGATCTTAGTTTTGTGTTGAGAAGCTGACACTTGCTCCATTTGAACCAGCTCATCTTGCTGACCTGAGATTCATAACATGGAAGATTATTATACTGATTGCTCTGACCTCAGCAAGAAGAGTATCTGATTTGTAAGAAGTTATGGTGGGTCAACTATATCTCATTTTCCACAGAGTCAGCGTTTCTTTAAAAACATATCCTTCTTTTATGCCTAAAGTGGCATCTGGGTTTACTTTAAGCCAAACTGTCCATCTCTCTGTGTTCTTTCCTGAACCCAAAAATGAAGGAGAAAGGATGCCTCATACATTGGATGTCCACAGACTAGTCAGGTACTATCTTGACAGAATAAAATCTTGTAGACCTTCTGATTAATTGTTCATTTCATGTGAAGGTAAGAAGGGACAACCTGTTCCAAATGGTTGTCTCAGGCTATTACCTTTTCTTATTCCCACCACAACAAAACTACATCAGGCATGGTCAAGGCATGCTCCTTTTCCGTGACTTTTTGGAAAAGGTTGGACTAACTCTGTGCATACTTTTACAAAGCACTACAAGCTAAAGTCCGTTTCTGTTTTCTATCCAACCTTTTTAATTGGGGGGGGGGGCACTCACCACACTTGGAGAGGCTCGGGGGTTACGTTACCATATTTAAGATATATTTGTTTTTTATACACACCACAGCCAGTGGTGCACCTCAGTCACAGAACAAAAACAAACATTGCTGGTTTCAGGACCACTTCTGTACTCTTGTCAAATTGGAAACAGGCTTACAACGTGAAACATTTACAAATAGTATCCTTGCTACAAAAGCACAAATGTAATGGTGCAAATACATACATTCATTTTAAAAATGTTATAACTGTGCAAATCCAGGTAAAATGTTTACCAAAAAGGGTAAAACAAATGTCAAAACTCAGAATAAAAAGCTGTTGCGATATGTGACATGCAAGACCACAGTTAATGGGATGTCTGACACTGCTTATTTGTGCACAGGTAGTCTGTGTCTGCACCACTTGTTGAAGTGGCAATGCAAAGTGTATGATCCAGATGTGCATCTGTGATAAGAGATGTCAATTTGCATTTCATATTCTTCATTCTGGACAATGGTGCTCGCAGCAGTACATGCTGCCAAAAAAGTCCAGGAAACATCAAAGATAATCTTCGTAGAAGACTATTCTATTTCATAGCATTGCGATGATACTTGAATATATTTGTGCAGTAACTGGCCAAGACTCCACTGTAATTTGAGTCTGGAAGAAGTCTTAGCTATTTTCTTTTTACTAATGTTTGATTTGATGATGGCCTGAACAAAAAAATCATGAGTAAGGAAATAAAGTCTTTCTGGGAATAGTACCTGCCTTCCTATCCCTCTTAAATGACATTTATCTTCTGTGTACCACTCTGGTGTTACAATGGGATGAGAAGTAAAAGCACGAATGTCCAAGGACATATATTATACTGATGAGTGTCTGGGAGAAGAAACCAAAGCACATGAATAAAATTGACAGAGAAAAGGACTTCACATGAAAGGAATGAACAGCCAAAAACTAAACAGGAGGACCAAGTACTGCTATAGGGCAACACTACTCAGTGCAACACCCTGCCAGTGATTAGTTGCTATCACAGACATCCTACACAGACCACCATAGACAATTACTTACTGAGCGCAATGCTGATGCTTCACTGTTACAGAAAGTGAAAAAAAAATATGCACACTACTTCTGCAAAGCCAATAACTGCGTCAGCCACTTTTATCCACAGACTTCCCTTGTAGCCAACAATTAAAGCCAGCTTTATTGATTGATATACCTCAGACAGAATGCAATAAAATAAAAATTACAATAGCAACAATTGGACAAATTTATTTTAACCACTCCACATACACAGATATAACCAGTGTCCACACTGATCCCTTCAATAGTTTAACCATGTATGCACAAGCAGTAAATGACACACTATCCCCATCGAGCCCTTCAGTAGTTTTTCCATGTATGTATGCACAAACACCAAAGTGAAACATTTCCCCCAGTGACCATTCAGTAGTCTGTCCATGTATGCATAAGCACTTCACTGACACCAAATGAAACATTTCCCATGTTTGCACAAGCAATTCACTGACAGCAAAGCAAAACATTTCCCTCAGGGACCCCTTCAGTAGTTTGTACATGTATGCAGAAGCACCAAAATTAATCATTTCCCCAACAACCCCTTCAGTAGTAATCCATGTATGCACAAGCACCAAAATGACATTAAAATTAAACATTTCTCCCAACGACCCCTTCCGTTTTTTGTCTATGTATGCACAAGCACCAAAATGAAACATTTCCCCCAGTGACCCCTTCAGTACTTTTTCCACATCTGCACAAGCACCAAAATGACAGCAAAATGAAACATTTTCACCAATAACCCCATCAGTTGTTTGTCCATGTATGCACAAGGACCAAAATCAAACATTTCCCCTTAATGACCACTTCAGTAGTTTGTCCATGTCTACACAAGCACTTCACTGGATCAAATGAAATATTGCCCTCTGTGAGGAAATTAGACACTGTTATTTGTGCTAGCATGTCTGGCTGAAAGTTTGTATGTAATTTCAGATTTACCTGTGTAGTAAATGCCGGCATGAGTAGCTATGATATTGTAAATAAGTTCTTACATGTGGATTTATAATCTGTACAGAATGTTTTATAAAGACTTGAATAGTGTCCTTTTACATTTCTAACTGCACACGTTTGTGAAGAAAGATTCTAAAGGCAAACTGTCTCAGATTCAGCTGATCTGCAGATAATGTCATCAGAATTTTGACAGTTGCTATGCGTTACTGTCAGAAGCTGAAAAACAGCAAGGAACTTTAGCAAACAGTTGTTGGTTGATTTTCAAAATATGAAATGAACATTAGAACTGGAACAGTTGTGACAGTTAGGCAAGTCTATAAAAGAGACTGCTGAAGACAGTTAACAGTCAGTTGCCACTTACAGCTGTGAGGCGTTCACCGATGTACTGTGCAGTGGATACCCAAAAGGACTTACCAAGAACTGTAAGCCTGCCTTTGTTCTGTTGTAGTAATTTAGTTTAGATCAGGGACAGTGTTCTTTAGTCAGTTAGTAAATTATAACTATAATCAGTTAGATCAGCTAGAGTTTTTTTTTTTGAATGTTAGATTTCTATCCTACTGTATTGATTTCATTTTTCTGGTGGTTGAGTTCTGATTATTTACTGGCAATTGTTGTTTTATATTTTTAATCATTTTGCTCATTATTAAATATTTTTATTAACCTACATTGTGGCTGATCAATCAATGTTTTTCTTTAATGATTTGAGAGTGCTTATACTTGCTTTGGATAATGCCTAGGGCCACTAAAGCCTGGCTGCTTAGGTCATTTGCCACTATGTGTTTTAATATTTAATTTTCATAATTGTACACCCCTTTAAGAGGGCATGAAGACACTCTGATTGGTGGCAGCATTACTGCATTATTTTGGGGAGGGGACACAGCTAGAAATCTGTGTCAGGCTTTCCCAAAAGTGGATGTGTGAGATTTAATTTATTTAAGTGCGATTTAATTTAAGTGTGAGTGTAGCAGATGTCTTAAACTGGGACACATTGTTCTGAATTGTGTAATAAGGAGTTATATTTTGGGTAGACAGAAGTATACAGTCCAGTCCAAGGTTATAGAGCATGTTCCTGTTGTGCTTTTAGGGGAAAACTGTGAAATATTACTCCTGTTTAAGTGACAGTCTCACATTGGAGTCAGTAGTGAGGATTGAAGCTCCTTAGTTACTGACCCATAATAGTGGGAGACATCACATTATTTGATGGTAGTTCAGTGGGATATTATCTGGATATCACATTAATTGGTGGCAGTGGTATGGGATTTTTAAATGGACTTCAGTAGCCTGTGGATAGTTGCCATTAAGGTGTGCACTCTCGACAGCCACAAAATAAACATACAGAATCTCAGTTCACCCCAGTTTTATTTGTTTCTAGTTAGTCAGCCAGGGACAGCAGGAAAAGATGTCAGCAGAAGACTATAGTAAGCTGACAAAAAAACAGTTGGACAAGGAGTGTGAAGCCAGAGGACTCATGCATGCCAATCTGACTAAGGAAGCAATGATTTCAGCCTTAGTTGCAGCTTCAGCTCAGACCAGCCATTTGGAGGATATCTAGTTTGGTATTCAGAATGTGCAGCCTGCCAAATCAAGACAGTCCACCTTTTCTTTGGAAGACCTGAGAATCTGTCTAGAGTTAAGGAGACTGGAACTGAAGGCTAGGGAGAAACAGTGCTGATATGAACTGGAGGCTAGTTGAAACAGCTCCTATATGAACTGGAAGCCAAATGATGGGAGGCTGAGGAAAGAATGTGATGTCTTGAACTGGAATCAGCAGAGAGACTGCACCTGGAAGCCCGGCAACTGGAGGTCAAACATTTAGAAGCTGAGGAAAACGAGAGACAGCACCAGCATGAAGCGCAGTTTCTTACCCTTTGAGATGATCATGGA
This sequence comes from Protopterus annectens, assembly GCF_019279795.1. Taxonomy (NCBI): domain Eukaryota; kingdom Metazoa; phylum Chordata; order Ceratodontiformes; family Protopteridae; genus Protopterus; species Protopterus annectens. The sequence goes on along the minus strand of NC_056746.1, from coordinate 503,985,728 downwards.
GATAATGAAGAAGGGAATAACCAGACCCCAGAACTTATAAAGGTCAATAAACAAATACAGGGATGTGGATAACTTTGATATCTTTATTCATATATTTGAGAGGGTATGGTGACATTATGATATTCACCGTGCCCTCTGGGTTCGGCTCCTGACTCCCTTACTCCATGGTAAAGCATTTCAGGCCATGTCAAAACTGTCTGATGTAGATTGTTTGAATTATGTTAAAGTTAAGAACTGTCTTGTAAATTGTTTTAAACTAACACCTGGAGCTTATAAACAAGTTTTATGAACACAGACGCAAGGCAGATGATAGTGTATATGATTATATTGCTAACTTAAACACTTACTTTCACAGATGGGTGAGTGGGTATCAGGTCACCATGTTTTAGAGACTGGCAGACCTTTTGATGAGGGAACAAGCCCTCAGTACTTTGCCTGATGACAAGTGAATCTGGTTAGCAGACAGAGAGTATAACTCTGTGGAGGAATTGGGGAGAAAACAGGATCTCTACTTAGCACCAATGCATAAGAAAGGGATACCCAATTCTGCACATGTATATAAGGGGAACCCATGGGGGCAGTCTAAATCACTCCAACAGAGTATACCAGTAACAGGGGAAACTACTAGTCCAAGTACACAGTTTGGAATTACATGTTTCAAATGTAACCAGATGGGCCACATAGCAGTCAAATGTCCATCAAGACAAGGTAGAAAACAGAAGGTGAGGGAGCCAGCAAGTGGTGATGATAAACTGCCAGTGGTAAATTGTTTGGAAAAAAACAGGGGTGCCAATCTATCACCAAAATGTATATCCTCATTAGTAGATGGTAAACAGGTTATTGCTCAGAGAGACACAACTTCTGATATAACCACTGTGAGGCCTGCAGTGGTTAGAGATGATCAGTACTTGCTTGGACAGTGCACTTCAGTCAGAGCTTTGGGTGAGACCCCATTCCATATACCTTTGGCTAGGGTTCCTCTTGACAGGGAGGGTAGAAGAGGAAGCAAGCAGGTAGGTGTGTTTGAGAATATTCCTGCAGATATCCTCATAGAGAATGACTTTGATGATGCAGAACCTTGTGTACATGCAGTGACATGCAGTCAGTCTTGGAGATGGGCTTGTAGGTCTGGTAGCCTGGGGAGACCCAGACAGATCTCATACCTGAAGCTGGGACTGATGTGGTGGCTGTTTCAGAGAAGGAGCTGTCTTGTAGCAGTAAGTCTGAAAGTGAGCCACAGCTGCTGGTAGGTACTGATGTTCCCTTGGACACTATGACTGCAAGGATGAAGGTGAGTGATAGTACCCAGACTGACAGTAAGACATAGACGTCATAAATTACTAGACTTCTTGTGGATGTAGAGCCTGGGAGGGTCACAAATGTATAGTTGAGCCAGGCTCAACTTACAGATCTTAGGAGAGTCACAAATGTATAGTTGAACCAGGCTCAACTTACAGACCATACATTACAAAGCTTGAGAGAGATGGCTATGGAAGCAACTAAGGCAGAAAAGGAAGGTTTGCTATATAGAAAGTGGACTCTTAAGGGAGGGTTGGAAGGTGAGGTAGTACGGCAGTTGGTATAGCCTAGAGCCTATCATCTGCCACTTCTAGTTATAGTCCTTAATGTTCCTTGTGCAGGTGATATTGTGGCAGAGAAGGAAGGTTTGCTGTATAGAAAGTGGACTCCTAAGGAAGGGTTGAAAGGTGAGGTGGTATGGCAGTTGGTAGAGCCTAGAGCCCACCATCTGCCACTTAAAGCTATAGTTCCCTAATATTCCGTTTGCGGGTAATATTAATGTAGAAAAGGTGGAAAATGCTTTACTAGAAATTTTCAGCACAGTAGAATTTCCAAGGGAGATACTGAATGACCAAGGTGCCAACTTCATGTCAGACCTGCTGAATTGTTTGTGGAAGCATTGTGGGGTGAAACATTTAAAGATCACCCCTACTATCCCCGGGCTAATAGTCTTGTGGAGAGGATAAACTCTACATTAAAAACTATTCTATGGGCATTTGCAGACAAGTTTAAAACGGCAAAGTTAACCATTAAACCCAGTAAGTGTCAGGTGGGTATGATAAAGATCATTTACTTAGAACACAGAGTGGGGAGTGGTAAGATTAGGCCAGAACCTGTCAAAGTAGAAGCTATTTAAGCGTGGCCATTTCCTGTTGCTAAAAAGTAAGTGAGAGCATTTTTAGGGACAGCAGTGTACTGTGGAAAATGTGTGCCCAGTTGTGGTGCAGTGGCTGCATCCCTTACTGACCTAATTAGGAAAAATAAACCAGATTAGGTAGTGTGGATCACAGATTGTGAACAGGCATTCCAAAAACTTAAAAGAGATTTTGGGAGGACCAACTTTGTTGGCCAGCCCAGATTATAGTGAAGAGTTTGTTGTGCAAGTGGATGCTTTGGATTGTGGGGTTTGGGCTGTGCTCAACCAAGTTTCCTCAGAAGGTGAAATACAGTGTAGTGGGGTTATTAATGCCAATATAAATGGATTGCCCCAGAGAGGAGTGGGTTGATATTCCCAGACAGACCGATTTTTCTCAAGTGTCATTTTTCAAGGGTCACTTGAAAACCATGTTTGAGTCATGGGGGAGAAATGTGAAGAAATTAGACACTGTTATTTGTGCTAGCATGTCTGGCTGAGTTTTTGTATATAATTTCAGATTAACCTGTGTGTTACATGCCAGCATGACTAGCTATGATGTTGTAAATAAGTTCCTATATGTTGATTTATAATCTGTACAGAATGTTTTAAAGACTTGAATAATGTCCTTTTACATTTCTAACTGTGCATGCTTGTGAAGAAAGATTCTAAAGACAAACTGTCTCAGACTCAGCTGATCTGAAGACGTTGTCATTGGAATGTTGAAGTTGCTATGCGTTACTGTCAGAAGCTGAAAGACAGGAAGGAACTTTAGTAAACAGCTGTTGTTGATTTTCAAAATATGAAATGAAAATTAGGACTGGAACGGTTGTGACAGTTAGGCTACTCTATAAAAAATCCTGCTAAAGACAGTTAACAGTCAGTTGTCAATTGCAGTTGTCAGTTACAATTTTCAGTTGTTAGATACAGTTATGAGTTGTTGACAGATATACTGTGCAGTAGATACCCAAAAGGACTCACCAAGAACTGTAAGCCTGCCTTTGCTCTGTTGTAGTAATTTAGTTTAGATCAGGGACAGTGTTTTTTAGTCAGTTAGGAAATTATAAATATAATCAGATCAGTTAGAGTTTTTCTGAATGTTGGATCTCTATCCTAGAGTATAGATTTCATTTTCCTGGTAATTGAGTTCTGTTTGTTTATGGGAAATTACTGTTTTATATTTTTAATCATTTTCCTCAATATTAAATATTTTTATTAACTTACATTGTGGCTGGACAATCGGTGTTTTTCTTTGGTGATTTGAGAGTGCTTATACTTGCCTTGATAACTTCCCGGGCCACTCCGAAAGCCTGACTGCTTAGGTCATTTACTACTATTTGTTTTAATATTTAATTTGCATAATTGTACACCCCTTTAAGAGGGCATAAAGGTACTCTGATTGGTGGCAGCATTACTGCATTATTTTGGGGAGGGAACACAGCTGGAAATCTGTGCCAGGCTTTCCCAGAAGTGTTAGGATGGGTGAGATTTAATTTATTTAAGCGTGAGTGTATCAGAAGTCTTAAACTGGGACACATTGCTCTGAATTGTGTAATAAGGAGTTATATTTGGGGTGGACAGAAATATACAGTTCAGGCCCAGGTTATAGAGTGTGCTCCTGTTGTGCCATTAGGGGAAAATTGTGAAATATTACTCCTGTTTAAGTGACAGTCTCACATTGGAGTGAGTAGTAAGGATTGAAGCTCCTTAGTTACTGACACGGGATAACGGAAGACGTCACATTGTTTGGTGGCAGTTCAGTGGGATATTATCTGGACGTCATACCCCCAACAACTCTTTCAGTAATATTTCATTGTATGCACAAGCACCAAAATGAAACATTCCCCCCAGTGACCCCTTCAGTAGTTTGTCCATGTTTGCACAACAACTTCATGGATACCAAAATGAAACATTTCCCCTAACGACCCCTTCAGTGGTATGTCCATGCATGAACAAGCACCTAAATTAAACATTTTCTTTCTTTTAATTTTGAAAATATATATTAATTTACATTCTCTTATTCAGTTAATGCCTCAGGCTAATAGCACTAATTTTATTTCCAAACCCCTGCCTCACACACACACACACACACACACACACACACACACACACACACACACACACACACACACACACACACACACACACTTCACTCAACTTTTACACTCCCAACTCTACCCAAGCACACTTCATACTTAACACAAGCAAATACGCACTCAGTCAGTCTTTTGTAACACAGGAGTACAACATTCTTGCATACCTAACTCATCCAAAAGCATTACACCCATACCAACACTCACACATGTAATTGCTCCACTTTACACTTCACACAGGCATAAATATGTCACACACCAGCATTATAGCAATACAAACACTCATGTAAGTAATCATTCCACTTTTTCACTTCAAATAGGCATAAACATCTCACACGAGCATTACAGCCATATAAACACTCATGCATGTAATCACTCCACTTTTTTACTTCACACAGGTCTAAACATCTCACACACCAGCATTACATCCATACAAGCACTCATGTATGTAATCATTCCACTTTTTTCACTTCACATATGCATAACCGTCTCACACACCAGCATTACAGCCATACAAACACACACACAATCACTCTCCTTTCCCGCCTAATTCACACAAGCAAACAACCACTGCAGACTCTGCAAAAAAAACAGTGAAACCAAGAAAACTACCAATGATATCCAATGCCATTTGCAACCACCAATGAGCTGGAACTGTCCTGAACCTGCATTATATAGTAGTTCTATGTTTGTGCAGATGTAAAAATGCAAAGCGCGGTTAACTCGCCCTGAACCCTTTTAAAGTGACAGAACCAGTTAACCACAAAGAAAATGTATGTTTCTTTTTTTCAATCTAGGCTTTCATGGGCCACAGAAAAGGCATCTGGATTGGGGCTGCTCAGTGGACGGACTTGTTCTAAACTATGGTAATCTACACATAAAGCTTAGATTATTGCAATGGAGATAAATATGATGAACATAATACAGTTGTGTAAGTAAACTTACCATAACAGTAGATGCTCGAATGATCACTGCTGCAGTAGCCACTCCATCCCTTCATCCCTTTTGTTTTTTGGAGTGTTTTTAATGCCAGTCTGTGGACCTATGTGTTTTGCCTTACCAAGCATTGTCCTTTCAGGGCTTAGCCTCCCTCTCTCAGTTGTCATGAAAGCTGTAAAGGGCTTGGTGCCCAAATCTGTCTTTTAGTCAGCTCAGTTCATGTTATCTAATGGTTTGGGTGTGTGGAAGGTGCCCTGAAGCTTAACAAGCTGGCCAGCTGTTATATCCTATGCAGGATATAACCCATATAGCGTAGGCTATTGTAGCAGTTATTCAAACATCTACTGTTGTGGTAAGTTTACTTACGCAGCTGTACTTTTATCTTTGCCATCAGCATAATGTAAACTGTTCAGAGAGGCTGAAGTGTACAGCTGGACCAGTACCACAAAAGTTTCAGTTTGATGACACTGGTTGCTTCCTCATCCCTCAAGATGAATTAACAAGCCATGTTTCAGTCAGTCAATTCAAAAATTCTACATATGATGGCAGATACATCTGATTTAAGCTGGGTAGCTAACATGGGTAGTCATGTAGGGGTCTCCACAGTGGAATTCCAGTCCATTAATGATTGACAATGGAGTTTATATGGTGCCGAGTTGCCAGCCCGACGGCCAACCTTTGAAGAAGGCACACCCATTCACGCATGCACCTACCTACATGTCTTTTCATGGACTTGCATTTTTAAAAGCATCTTACACATTTCTTATTCTACACATATTGTAACAAATTTAGTGTTTTTTATCAGTATGTGAAAGAGAAATACATTATTTCCCATTCCTAGTAAGCTATGAGGATCTAGAAGACCATACATTATCAGGATCTCACACTTGTGTCATCACAAATACCTGGTCTCCTTACTGCTATAGCAGACATCATCAGTTACTTAGGAGTCAATTTCTATGAGAGATTATTGTTCCTGAAAGAGCTGAAATCCTCTGAGAAGCATCAAGGTAATGACATGAATCTTTTGCTAGTACATTGAGCATAAAACATTTTAATTTCTGCTGGATTAATCCAGATTCTGACACCTTCTCATAACATATGTTATCTCACTGCTGAATAAGAACTTTTTTTCACATTCCACACAACTCAAGGTTGGTGTAACTGCAAACCAGCTATGACTGAGCAAGTGTAGTCATCAACACCTGATTCATTTCATTAAGGTCCCCACTCCTATGCCAAATGTCAATGCAATTTTCATGTCTTCTCTTCACTTTGAGATGATAGTCCTTTCAGCAGTAGAGGAGCTTTTGTTCTTTCTGTTTTAGAGGTTTCCGAATGACAACATATGCCTCTTCCAGTTTTACATACATAATAGTATGGAATTGCTCTCAGAAGTGTATCAGAGGCTTTGAGACACTGTCACCCTTGTCTGTTTCCAGGTACATGTTGATCAGTAAGAAACACTGCTGCATGTATTAGATGTTTTTGTAATTTCTGCATTGTTTATTCTGTGTAACACTAACTCACAGAGCTCTGAACAGTTGTTTCTTTTTATTCGTAGTGAGCCTTTCCCAAATCAATAGCTGGTGTCAAAACCATGGACTAAAACCAAATGCTAGGAAATATATAATAGCATCCCTTAGTAAGCAAGAAGACTCTTATAACTATCACTCTAACAATACACCACTGAAAACTGATCCAGTAGTTAGGGACCTGGGAACCTATGTAGACAATGAATTGTCCCTCAATCATCACATATTAACTTTTGTAAGAAGGTTCTTTTTCATTGCAAAGCTTATTATTAAAGATGTGCCATTTAGGTCCAGGGATGTGATCATTCCTCTGTATTTCACACTCATCAATCTGATCGTGGAGTATAATGCCCACTTTATCATGTATCTATCCAAACATTTGACAGAACTTGAAAGCCCATGCTTTCTCTCTTAGAAAATCAAGATCCTAAATCATAAAAACTATGCAGACCATCTCAAATCCTTGTCCCACTTCTCAGTAACATACAGGCTATTAAGGAGCAATCTCTGCTTCATGTGCAGAACCTCAACAGACACTATCCTATTAGGCCTTCTGTACATTCGCAAGTCCAGTGGGAGCATAAAATTCCACTCTAGAGACGTGAAGCTCTTTTGCAATATAAATAGAACATGTTGGAGGGATAGATATGCATCACAGAGGATACCACTTCTTTGGGATCATTTTATTTCCACATAAAACAAAGTACAACTCTTACACTGTTCAAACATGATCTAGATGAATGGATGGATAAATACAAATCCACCCCTGGTTTAACATCCTTGTCCCTCATGGATAGGAGCAACATGTGAATATTCTGCGCATCTCTGGGTTATTTGTACTTAAATTATAAGGGATAGAAACTTAATGGGAATATATGGAAAGGCTTATAAAGATCCTCATGGATCAATAGCCTAGTAAGCTGCTATGAATCTATAAGGTATTAGGATTGTGATGGGGGATTCATAAACAGTGTACTCCATGAGATAGGGCTGGTACATGTTAAAAACATGCAGTAACCTCTGAAAAGTAATTTAAAAGCATGGATACACAACAAGGTAAGGCCCTGTACATAGATCTACCTGATTCAAAAAGTCAACAAAAAACATGCACTGTCTGGTCACACCGATATAAAGTAGTGGACCAGAAATGTGTACCTGTAATCATTGTTAATGGCTATAAAAGACTGATCATCCTCCTATATAGATGTGTTGCTTATCATTACAGAGCTGGGCAAAAGCAAAAATATCTGCACAAACTCTAGCAAATCCAAAGTAATACATACTTTTATGTGGTTAGAAGAACCTACCAGTCAACACTACCATCCATGAAACAGGCTAGCTTACTGCTGCAAACACATGCTCTCCCCACCCACATCTTTCAGATTATGAAACTTCTACCAGTGGGAGTACTCATTGTAATGGAATTATCATTACAGAACATGTAATTATAATGCCATCTTTAGTCATGTACATTGAGCTAGATATTTTTATGAATCACTCTTTTCCATGACTGCAGAGAACAGCTTACAGCAGGGCTCCAGATTTAGCAACAGCAATGTAGATGGATAGCTTTTCACCCTTACCCCTAGGCTATGACTGCAGGCGTGAATCGCAAGATAGAGTAAATGAGTGATCATCATATCTTCCTATGGGAAGATGCAAAGGGTCCAGCTATGGTTATCTTCCTGGACTTTTTAGATCTGTCTTAGGAGTAAACTGGTCTCAAATGTACTTACTAGTCATTCAGCCAGTTTGTCTAGCCTAGATGAAGATTCATATTGGTCTAGTCCCTATCCCTTCCTTGCTCTGCCTTACTTCTTCCTGCTCGAACCCTGTGGGACACTTCAGTTACAATACATCTAATAATTATAGAGCATAGAATAGTTCCTTAGCAAAGGTTACCATTTCACTTTTTGATATATGACCTATGTATGTTCAACTGTTTGCATTATGCTTAGCTATAATACAGACTTAAGTCAACCTTTACTACTGGAAGTACATGCAGCTTGATAAGTAACAAAAACTTAAAGCTTCATGTTACATTTCTGTGTATTCCTCCTGCCTTGTACATCAGTGGAACAAGATATGCTCCTCTTCTATTTACTTCTCCATCTCGTCTACTGGTGAACTGATATCTTCATTACAGAATCTATGCACACAAAGTTGGCAAAAATACAACACTACCTGGTGCAGCTGAGCACTTACTACACTGGCATGTCTTTAGTGTGAATTTAACCAGACACGCCATTGTTTCTTTTTTCCATTTATCTTACTTCTTATTAGTTTTGCTAATCTGTCAGCTGCGTGAGGTATTATTTCCTTTTTTAAATATTTTCTTATTTATTTTTTACAATAAACCACATTGTAACACCATAAGTTTACTCTCATTACATAATTAACCAGAAGAGGGCCATATCCATATACAGAAATAGAATTATGATCCATGCCAAGTATGATTCTAATTATAACAAGTTAACATAAAACAAGTAACTACATATAGCTACACCTATTTAAGCAAACATTTATCAAAAATAAACCAACTCTAAAATGAAGAAAATAATAGCCTTTAGTCCTTGCATTAAGCCCTAAAATTTGATGATGTTGATAATAAGTGTAGCTATCAGTATTTACCATGTACTACATAAGTACCAAAAGATCAGAGCAATTAATGACACAAGATAACAAGCAAGATAAACAAATCTAGTTTCAGTATGTTATAGCAGAGGACTGTGAGTGCATCCCATGAGCATCACAAAAAAGAGTAAAATATAATAAAAATCTGCCAATATATCATTGCAAAGGAATTTGACCAATTAACTGAGATTAAAAAATGAAAAGCTATCACAATTATTTGCCGGGTGCAGACTAGTCATGAAGTAAAACATTATAGCTAGGATGAAAATACTCCCAACATGTATGGGTCAGCTCTAATAAAACCTCAGATATGCTATCTTGTCTTCTCCCATCTCATGTTATTCAACCACTAAACAAATGGCAGAAGATACAAACAAGGTGCCCATTTAAGAAGCTTCCTTTTGCCACAGGATAAGTCACCTTCCTTCCTCACCATGGCATTCTCCCACAAGCAGATATTCTTATTTCACCTCTTTTGGGGAAGAACTAACTCATTGCTGGTTAGACTAGTCATGATGATAATGACTTTCACTGGCCTGGAAAGCCCAAGATAAGCATCACAGAGAAATTAGATATGGAGTGGTGCCACTTGTTGGTGCAGCGTTTACTTGTCATGACTTAAGAAGTATCCTAAAAAAGATTTTTGTTTATTGTCAAAGTTTACAAATGTATTTTGGATATTTTGTTTGTATCACCAAGCATGTAAATGCCATTGCTGAAATCAATTAAACTGATTTCAGAACCAATTCTAGTGCACCAAAGAAATGCATTGATTTTTTTTACTCATTTTGTACACTGTTTACAAGCAGAAGCAATGTATCTAGAAGCTGGTCAGTAATTTTGTTAACATTGTTAATAGGGTCCTTATTACTGTATATCTTCAGTACATTCACTGAGACACAAGCTTTATTGTTCAGTATAGAATAGCAGCAAACTGAGATTATATGTAGTGTGAAGTAATTTGTAATCTAGCTAACGTGGCAGAATTACAGACTTTAAGTACATGAAACAAAGTACAGACTAGTCTCACATCATACCTTCTGGAAAATGTTTTCCAATCATAATCTATACTCTTAATAGACAGCAGAAATATGCAATCATCATTCAGAACCTGTTAATTCTCTGCATATTCTCATACACAGTACTGTTTCTCGTTACTTTATCTGTACAGTAGTTTTCCTTTACACAAACAACACAACCGTTCATTACAGAACTTGTGATAAAACAAGTGCAAACTATAAAGACATATTATTTATGTTTCTGACTACTTCTCTCAGGCAAACAGTGTTTCATAATATTCATTTGTTTTTTAACCAAGCAGCACTATGAGCTTCATTTAAGTTGCAGCAACTGTTGTACCCATGCCTCAGAGACTATAAATATGTTTTATGGTCTGAAGTACTGAAATGTATTTTGACATTTGTAGTGTCTGAAATAATTCATCAAGAGAAAATCCATTCTTGACACTCATTTTTTGGTATTTTAATAAATATTCAACAAACATTTTATTCTTTATTCAGCCCAGTTCATTGTCAAATGAGCCGCAACTTATTTAACATATAATTGCAAACTAAGGTCTAATTCCTAAGAACTTAGATGAGAGAGTTGATCAAATCATATTGAAACACTAACAGTAATGTGACTCGTCTTTTGTTTCACATTACTGTTTCAGGAAAGTATAAAATTGTTAATTTTGACATTACTCTCTGCAGGCTAACATAGAAAATGGGTTATTTCGTTTCACCTTTGGAAACTCTGCCACCAGAATGAACTGGGTTCATGTAAACAATCTCGTTGATGCTCATATCTTGGCATCTGTGGCACTAACGTCTGCCAAAGGTTACATTGCAGTAAGTTTACTTTTGTGAAACAATAATAGAGACTAGATTCTTAAAACAATTTATTAACATTGTATTAACACCTGAATGGGTAAAATGTGTTTTGCTGTAGAAAAAAACAGTTTTAATAGTTTAAATTGCTGTTTATTTTGTTTATGGTTTCCATTCATATATTTGTCATTTTTTTTCTTCTGGGGCCATATAGATATGTGCTGTTAGAAAGCTCTTCTGGTTTTCTCTTTCTTCACATATTCACTTCTAATTAGAGATATTACTTACCCATACATTGTCCTCAGTATTAAAAGGAAATCCCCTCTGTAAATATTATAAGCAAGGGAAGAGGATAATTGCATCACTCCTTTGCATTTGTCTGTATAGTCATAGCCTGCCACAGAAAGTCACACCAGTTGTGGGAGTCTTGGCCCATGCTCCTAAGCACCTGGCTGTTCAGTTTCACCTTTTGGCCATTGTTACATTATCTTTACCACTGTAATACAGGATCTCATGGCTCTAATGAGCTGCAAGTCCCCTGCACCCAGCTATCTCCCTTGAGGAGGTGTGAGCCCCCTACATACAGTACCTCCATTCTGCCACAGTCCAATTCCAACAAAGACAAACAAGAAAGGAGAGTCCCATTTGCATGAGCAATCTGAAAGGGCCAAATTATTTAGCTGTTCCCTCTTCAGTGCAGTTATTTCCCAGTTTTTCTCAGTCTTGCCTGCACATTAAAGCATGGTTCCTCATTGATCAGTTTTATTTTCTGTTATATATCACAGCTCCACTACCACATGCAAGTGTCTAGATGCCACCAATGCCAGTCCTAAAGAAGTACGAATGTTAGTGATTATTTGCGACAATATATTTTAAGATGCACATTTCTAGCCCAAATTATGCAGACAGTAAATTGTTAAGTCTGCTAACAGGAAAAGAATGGCAAAAGCTAGGTTGCTGCTCTTCGTTTCACATTAGTACAATTAAGAAAACAAGAAATGAAAATAAAAACTTATGGTGTGAGGCTTCAAGACTTCTGTTGAATGTCTTGTCACAACTTCTAGAGGGCTTATTACTTTGTATGCATCTAAAGAAAGCTATAATGACAGATAAAGATAGATGTAATGGGATCCTATCTCGCCTACATTCATAACTGATGGGCTCGGAGCCGATCCATCGGCTCCGACTCGGCCAACTAGTACACTAGAACGAAGTCTCTTATTGGCTGGGCTACCCTCTATCCCAGGATGCACCACACCTGCTTCCCCAGATCTCGTTTGCCGCTTTACAAGCTGGACGTGGTCTCGACTTGGCTGGAGCTAAGTGTTTTTTCATTACCTTTTTTCTGGTCTTTGACCTTGGGTTTTCTTCACAATTTAATACAACAGCTGTTTTAACGGCTATTTTGTGTTTTTTGTTGTGTGAGTGATTGACTGTTATTGCTGATACCTGTATATCGCTGGTCGGGCAAGGCCCGTTTAAGTTAGAGGGCCTTTGCCCTTCTTGGTGGAGTGTCTGTATTATTATTTCACTTTTTTTTCACTTTTTTTCTTCCGGGCAAAGCCCGTTTAAGTTAGAGGGCTTTTGCCCGTTGTTGTCGTGTTCTTTCCTGATTGTTTTCACTTGTGAGGTAAATCTCTCTCTGGAGAGCTCGTGCCCTTTTTTTCTCGTGCTCTAACAGTTTGGTGTTCTTAGTTACTTCTGTTCTTGGCACAAAATTTTGTGTATTCAATACTGTTATTGATAGTGTATAGGCATGTCTAAAGAGCAAAAATCAGGGTTCAAAAAGTGCACCAGGTGCAATTATAAAATGTCTATTACAGACAGTCATTCTATATGTGTATATTGTTTAGGACCTAAACATTTACAGGAGACATGTAGTGTGTGTCATGCTTTTTCTTCTAGGGTTCTTCAAGAGCGAAAAAATAAATTGATCTTGAAGGGTCTTATTAAGCCCTCTTTTGAGGAAGCTTTGGATTCATCTTCTACTGCTTCTAAAAAGAAAAGGTCGTCGGCTCCGACAAGTCCGTCGTAACCGACTGCTAAGAAGCATAAGTCGACCTCTTCTTCCTCGGCTCCACTGACTTCGGAGCCGAGGGTCAAAGGGTCTGCCTCGATGCCTCTTTCCTCGGCTCCATTAGTTTCAGAACCGAAGGTTGGAGTATCGAGAGGCGAATCACCTCCATCGGTCCCGATGGTTTCGGAGCCGGTGGAGGTGTGCAGCTCAGACTCTTCCCCCTCGGCTCCGAAAGCTCCTTCGGCGCCGATCATTATTAGTGCTGTGCCGGATCCGGTGCCGATAGTGTTGGAGCCTTTTCGGAGCCGGTCCCCTACATTGTCTGAGCCGAGAGGAAAGTCGTCTCGACCCTTGTCTACTTCCTCTAAATCCTCAAAACTGTCGGATTCGGATTTGGATAGGGTTATTCAGAGGCTTTTCCAGTCTCCAGTTTTTGCACAAATGGTCTCGGCTCCGGCCCAGTTGGCTTCGAAGCCAATCCCCCCTCCGAAACACTCGATTCCTCCTCCAACCTCCTCGGAGCCGTTGGAGTCGGTGATGGTGGAGCAAGGCAGAGCCGTACGGTCGGAACCGAGACCCCCTCGAGGTCTATCGGCACCGACCATTGTTCCTACCCTGTCCTCGGGTTCAGGGTTTGGTACTGGGACCTCCTCAGCCGGGGCCGAGGGGAACATCTTGGGACTGGGTGCCTCGGTACCTAGTCTTCCCCTCGGAGCATCGGCTGCCGGAATTCCTAGTGCCGTCGTGGCCTCGCGGCCAGTGATCTCCATGGAGTCTGGAGGTCCGGCCTTTGAGGCCATGAGGAGCACGCTGGCCATGTCCTTGCCAGCTCAGCAGGCTTCCACCTCACCGTCCCTAGACCTGGAGACTGGTGCTTCTGCCGTACTGCAGTCCCATGACAGCGGGGCCCCAGGGCCTGAGGATACCCCCGTCGGGGGTTCCCTTCTTCCGGGGGGTCCATCCAAAACTGCTTCGGATGAGCCTCCACGGAAGAAATTGTGCAAGAGGAAGCACGTAGACTCCCAAGATGAGTCTGTCACATCGGACACTGACCTTGATGACGCGGAAGGGTCCCCTAAATCATCTTCGGATGATGTCTCTTTCTCGGATATCCTTGAGATTCTGAGACAGAGAGGAGATTGGCAGGCCAAAACCCCTTCCGCTGAGGAGTCAGTCTTCCTCAAGGCCTTCGGGGCCCAGCCCTCCACCTCCTGGGTGTCTCCGCCCTTCGATGAATTGCTTGATTTGGTTTCTCGAAGGGCTTGGGAACACCCTGATTCTGTGGAACCGGTGCCTGCAAGACCGAATAAATTTCTTTCAGCCCCCCCTCAAAAGGAATTTCTAACAAAAGGAGTTGCTGTAGATGCAATGGTGGTGGCATCTGCCACACAGCAGGATGTGGCAGAGGCTTCAACGTCTATCCACCCTCCTAATAAGGATTCCAGGAGCATGGATAGGTACGGGAAGCGTACTCTTTCTTCAGCGGCCTTTACTTTACGGTCGCTGAATTACTTATGTCATTTTACTAGGCTCCAAAGGGATCTCCTTAAAGAGCTAAATGAGTCCCTCACAGGTAATCTACCTGAGGCGCTAGCCCACACTGTTGGCGCCCAGATGACTACCTTATTTTCCATTGTGAACTCGTCCATGAGGCTCATCTCGTATGCGGCCGAAGGGGCGAGTAGAGCAGCGGGAACAGGCGTCGCCCTCAGGAGACATACCTGGTTATGCTTGTGTTCATTTGCGGAGGCCTTCAAGTCTTCCTTCGCCGACGCCCCCTTTGATGGGTCATCTTTGTTTGGACCCAAGGTGAAGGACACACTGACTCGGTGCGAGCAGGAGGGCAAGACCTTGACTGCCGTTGGGGCCCGTTTTTCTGCTCCCTCTAGGCCTTACCCCAAGGCCCAGAGAGGAGGGAAAATGTGGTTCAGGAAAACTCAGAGGTCTTTCCCTACTCCACCCAGTGATCCCCCCTCTAGAGGCAGGGGGGGGGAATTCAGGAAGACGCCGCCCCAGAGGCGGCAGAGGCCCTCGTAACTCTGGAGACCGCGATTCCTTTCGTGGTTCCTCCTACACTCAACGTCCCTGAGTGGGTGCCCAACTGTGCAGCTCCGGAGCCAGTTGGGGGTCGTTTTGCGGAACACCCACAAGCTTGGGAAGCTATTACCAGCGATCAGTGGGTGCTCCGGATTATAACCGGAGGCTATCTCATTCCCTTCATCAAGCCCCCCCTTTCCTTAAGGGAAATCCCGGACGTGCCACCCAGTCAGCGGGATCAGGCAGCAATAGAGGTTTCAAAGCTGCTAGAAAAAGGAGTCATCCAGCCTGTCCCCACCGATCAGATCGGATCAGGAACTTACTCAAGATTATTTTGGTGCCAAAAAAGACAGGGGACTTCAGGCCCATTTTGGACCTCAGTTCATTGAATCGTTTTGTGAAAAAGTCCAAATTCCGAATGGTCACCCTTCAGTCCATTCTCCCACTATTGGAGAAGGATGTCTGGATGTGCTCCATAGATCTCCAGGATGCTTACTATCACATTCTGATAGGTCAAGAGTCCAGGAGGCATTTACGCTTCCGCCTGGGAGACAGTCATTTCCAGTTCCGAGCACTGCCCTTTGGTCTCACCACAGCCCCCAGGGTATTCACCAAGTGTCTGGCAGTGGTGACTGCTCACCTGAGAAGTCTAGGATTCCAAGTGTTTCCATATCTAGACGACTGGCTCCTTACTGCCACCTCCAAGCATCTACTATTTCAGGCGCTCATGGCCACGGTCACCTTGGGCCGTTTCCTGGGAATTACTTTCAACTGGCAAAAATCTGTACTACAGCCATCTCAGAGTATTACCTTTATAGGCGCAGAATTATATACAAAAAGGATGCGCGCCTTCTTACCGGCAGCAAGAATTCAAGTTTTGCAGAACCAAGTCAGATCCTGCCTCCCCCTATCAAGAGCTCCGGCCCATCTGATTCTACAGGTGTTGGGCTCGATGGCATCAACTATACTCCTAGTCCCCTTAGCCAGACTCCACATGCGGGTTCTGCAATGGCTTCTGTTGGTTCAATGGTCCTATCAGGAACTCCCCTTGAACCACTTAGTTGTGATTACGGAGAGTTGCCGTCGAGATCTGCGTTGGTGGCTCCTCCGATCCAATCTCGACCAGGGGCGACCCTTTATTCCTCAGTCCCCCGTTGCCACTTTGACCACAGACACCTCCCAGGTAGGGTGGGGGGGGTCATTACCTGGACAGGTCTGTCCAAGGCACGTGGCAACTCCAGGAAGCGCATTTGCATATCAATATCCTGGAGATGAGAGCGGTACTCTTGGTACTACAAGCTCTCCATCACGCTCTCCCGCAAGGTCCGATTGCTATCCTATCCGACAACATGTTGGTGGTTTGGTATATAAACAAGCAAGGTGGGACCAGGTCATACCCACTGTGCAGAGAAGCCATGAGACTTTGGCACTGGGCGGTAGCTACCAACCGCTTTCTAATGGCAACGCACATACTGGGGAAATCCAATGTGATTGCGGACAGACTAAGCAGGACCATCCTGTTACCCCACGAGTGGTCCCTCAACCAAAGAGTGGCTGCGAAAATCTTCACCAAATGGGGTCTCCCTTGCTGCAACTTGTTTGCCAGCCCCCACAATGCGAAGTGCAGAGAGTTCTTCACTCTGTTCCCCTCTCAGGGACAGATTCCCAGGGACGCTCTAACCCACATTTGGCCCCCCGGTCTCCTTTATACCTTCCCTCCGGTTCCCCTCCTGCCGAGGGTGATACAGAAGGCAATTTACCTGGAGAGCAAAATGATTTTGATTGCCCCGCACTGGCCTCGTCAGGTTTGGTTCCCCTTCCTTCGGAGGTATGCGGTAGAAGGTCCATGGTTTCTGGATCCGGTGCTGGACCTGTTGACTCATCAGTCAGGACAGTCTCACCCATCTCTCAGGTCCTTGAGGTTGGCGGCATGGTTACTCCGATTCCATCCTTAGTCCGAGACAATTCCCTCTCTCCGGAGGTGCTCCACATATTGTCTTCCTCTCACAAACCTTCCACTGTCAAACTGTATTCCAGCAAATGGAAAAGGTTCACCTTCTGGGCTCAGCAACGAGGTATAGACCCTCTTACCGCCCCAGTATCGGAGGTCTTGAATTTCCTGGCCTCTCTTTTTCAGTTGGGCTCTTCAGTTTCCACAATTAAGGTTCAGCTAGCGGCTATCTCTAATTTTCATGCTTCTTTTGAACCTTCATTAATGTCTCACAAACTTTGCAAGTCTTTCCTTAAAGG